>NC_081554.1:144778450-145071650 GCF_963082655.1 Stomoxys calcitrans | reverse complement strand
CGAAAAATCTTGTTCTGATGTTCGTATTTCATATAAAATCAAAAAGTTGATAGCACAAAAGCGGCGATTGCGTAAAATTTGGCAGACAACAAGACACCCAGATGACAGAACAAATTATAATAGAGCCAAAAACTCTTTGACGAACACATTAAAAGAATACAAAAACGATTCTATTAACGCGTTTTTAAGCAACCTTAGTCCTTCCAATAATAAAGAGCACAGCATCTGGAAAGCAACCAAATTTCTAAAAAGACCACAGAAAAGAAACATCCCTTTCAAAAACACTTGTGGTGTATGGTGCAGAAATGATAAAAACAAATCGGAAGCCTTTAAAGAATTTCTAGAAGAAACGTTCAGTCCATTTTCGTTTTGTGAAGCTGAGGATGAAAGGAAAATTAAAGATTTTCTGGATGTACCGTGCCAAATGTATCGGCCGATAAAACATTGTTCACCGCGAGAAGTTGAGAGAGAAATAATAAAATTAAACCCTAAGAAATCCCCTGGCTATGACTTCATTGATGCCAAAATACTAAAATCACTACCGCGTAAAGGTTTAATTTTTCTGTCGCTACTATTTAACGCAGCTCTTAGATTAACATATTTCCCCTTTCAATGGAAATTCGCAAAGATTTTCATGGTCTTGAAACCCAACAAACCGGAAGACGTTATATCATCCTATAGGCCTATTAGTCTGTTGCCAGTGATATGCAAAGTCTTTGAAAAACTTATTCAAAAAAGACTGTCCCCCGTGCTCGAAAAACTAAATATAATTCCAGAACATCAATTTGGTTTTAGGCACGGACATGGGACAGTAGAACAATGCCACAGAGTGGTTCATACAATTAGGCAATGTTTGGAAAACAAACAGTATTGTTCGTCGGTTTTCCTGGATGTCAAGCAAGCCTTCGATAAAGTGTGGCATGATGGATTACTATTTAAGATGAAAACCCTTCTCCCTACCCCATTTTATTTACTGTTGAAATCGTACTTGAGTGAAAGAAGATTTTTTGTTAATGTAAATGACGCAGATTCTGAAATCGGCTTAATAAAATCTGGTGTCCCTCAAGGAAGTGTGTTGGGACCGATTCTATATACACTGTTTACATCCGACTTTCCATCAGACGAAAATATTATAGTGGCAACGTATGCAGATGATACTAGTTTATTATCGGTTGATGAATCGCCCATTCTTGCTTCAAATGCAATGCAAAAACAACTTGATTCGACCCAATCTTGGCTGAAAAAATGGAACATTAAAGTAAATACCGAGAAGTCTGTCCATGTAACTTTTACTCTTAGAAAAGATACTTGTCCTCCCGTATCACTCGGTGGAGAAGAAATTCCAACATCCAACTGTGTTAAATATTTGGGTTTACATATAGACAAGCGGTTAACTTGGAAAACACATATCAAACTGAAACGGCAGCAGTTAGATATAAAGACAAAACGAATGTATTGGCTGCTAGGATCCAAATCACAATTAAGCTTAGAAAATAAAGTATTGCTCTACAAAAGTATATTAAAACCCGTATGGACCTATGGAATTGAACTTTGGGGAACAGCAAGCAACTCTAACATAGAAATACTGCAAAGATATCAATCAAAAACTCTTCGACTCATCAGTAATTCGCCTTGGTTTGTCAGCAATAAAAATATACATAAGGACCTTTGCATTCCTGAAGTTAAAAATGTAATTCGTAATTACAGTTCTAAATACTTAAACCGATTAAGCAATCATTCAAATGTTTTGGCTATAAACTTATTAGATGATAGTAACGAATCCAAAAGACTAAAACGATCTCATGTATTAGATTTACCTTATATTACTTGATCCTAGCCAAAATAATTTAATTTCAAAACAATTGTAAAATTTTAAGAGGACATAAAACAGATGAATCAATAGTGTTGTCGTGCTCACTGGAGTTTGGCACTTCTGTCACTTTGTAGATATTTTTAAGAAAATTTGCTTATTGTTTGTTATACAAATAGATTGCAAATAAAGAAAACATACAAAAAAAAAAAAAAAAATATTCGTGCTTTACTCCCAAAGGCCTTTCATTTGAGTCCCATATTGCTATGGTCGTAAATTTTTCTCCTTTGGGGGATGTTTTTGGTGAGAGGCGGACCCCCAAACATTTGGTCCCATATTTGGATATTATATTCGTATTCTACATTCACGTACCTTTTATTTAAGCCCCATATTCCCATGGTCAGTAAATAAGTCCAGTTTGGGGGTGTTTTGGGGAAGGGGTGGACCCCCAGAAACATTGTCTCACATTTGGATATCAGATTCGTATTTTGCTCGCAAATACCTTTCATTTGAGTTCCATATTGCCATGGTCGGTAAATATGTCCGATTTAGGGGTGTTTTGGGGGTTTGGATGGTCCCTCTAACACTTTGTCCGACAATTGGATATCAGATACGTTTTATTATCCTAAATACCTTTCACTTGAGTCCCATATAGTCGTGATTGGTCTAAATATATCTTTGGTAGGTTTTAGGGTGGGGCAGCCCCCTTAGTTACCCCATCCAAAATTTGGATACCAAATTTTTATTTTTAGGGTACTATATGAGAGCACACAATTTCGCTTAAAACGCACCACCCGTCTCCGAGATCTGGCGTTTCTGAAAATGAGGGTAAGGGGGAGGGTCCGCCCCCCCTTCAGATATCAAAAAATGTAGTACCCTATTTTCACCACGGGGTCATTATGCATTATCTGTGAAAATTTCAAGAAAATCGGTTCAGCCGTTCCTGAGTCTATAGGGAACACACAAACATACAAACAAACACAAGTTGATTTTTATACCCTCCACCATAAGATGGGGGTATACTAATTTCGTCATTCTGATTGTAACTACTCGAAATATTCGTCTGAGACCCCATAAAGTATATATATTCTTGATCGTCGTGAAATTTTATTTCGATCTAGCCAAGTCCGTCCGTCTGTCCGTCCGTCTGTCCGTCCGTCCGTCCGTCCGTCTGTCTGTCGAAAGCACGCAAACTTCCGAAGGAGTAAAGCTAGCCGCTTGAAATTTTGCACAAATACTTCTTATTAGTGTAGGTCGGTTGGTATTGTAAATGGGCCATATCGGTCCATGTTTTGATATAGCTGCCATATAAACCGATCTTGGGTCTTGACTTCTTGAGCCTCTAGAGTGCGCAATTCTTATCCAATTGGGATAAGATCGGTTTATAACCTGATATAGCTGCCATATAAACCGATCTTGGGTCTTGACTTCTTAAGCCTCTAGAGCGCGCATTTCTTATCCGATTGGGATGAAATTTTGCACGACGTGTTTCGTTATTATATCCAACAACTGTGCTAAGTATGGTTCAAATCGGTCCATAACCTGATATAGCTGCCATATAAACCGATCTGGGGTCTTGACTTCTTGAGCCTCTAGAGTGCGCAATTCTTATCCGATTGGAATGAAATTTTGGCACGTAGTATTTTGTTATGATATCCAACAACTATGCCAAATATGGTTTAAATCGGTTTATAACCCGATATAGCTGTAATATAAACATATCTGGGGACTTGACTTCTTGAGCTTCTAGAGGGCGAAATTCCTATCCGATTTGGCTGAAATTTCGCAAGACGTTTTTTATTGTTACTTTCAACAACTATGTCAAATAAAGTACAAGTCGGTTCATAACCTGATAAAGCTGCCATATAAACCGATCTGGGATCTTGACTTCTTGAGACTCTAGAGGTCGCAATTATTATCCGATTTGCTTGAAATTTTGTATGACGGATTCTTTCATGACGATCAACATACGTGTTTATTATGGTCTGAATCGGTCCATAGCCCGATACAGCTCTCATATAAATCGATCTCTCTATTTTATTTTTTGAGCTCACAAAGAGCGTAATTCTTATTCGAATTGGCTGACATTTTACACAGGTCTCCAACATATAATTTAATTGTGGTCCAAACCGGACCATATCTTGATATCGCTCTAATAGCAGAGCAAATCTTCTCATATATCCTTTTTTTTTGCCTAAGAAGAGATGCCGGGAAAAGAACTCGACAAATGCGATCCATGGTGGAGGGTATATAAGATTCGGCCCGGCCGAACTTAGCAAGCTTTTACTTGTTATATATAAGTTAAGATGATGGCTTTAAGCCTAAACATACATTCATACATGCATATGTATAAATGTCTGTTGATCCGTCTGTGCTTGTATGTTCTCCGAGCGAGGACAACAAATGTTCAACTTTAATCCTAACTGATGTTTCTATTAAACTTTCACATCTGCTTTACCTAATGCGCTTTGTGTTCATGTTGATGTTATTTTAGTCTTCATTGCGGGTGTCGTTTTCGTTGCAATTTTATTGTTGTTTTAGTTTAAAATACATTTAAGGGTAAACACGATATGCTCTGGTTAGCTTTAGCAGTTTCAGTTTTCAGCAGTTGTGAAAAACAGGAACAACCAATGTATACTAGTATAAAGCGGGTTTATATAATTCTTATATATTGTATTCGTGTCGTTTTTTTATTCAAACTTGACCATTGTAATTTTTTGAAATATGGTTAAGTGTGTAAGTATATGCCAATTCTCCTGAAAATGATGTGAAAAGTTAATAGCATAATTTTACTCAATATAACAATTTTTTGTAAAACCTGGGAAAAATTGAAGCTTCTTTCGGGAGTACAAACGCCAGTAGCCGTTCGGAATCGGCTATAAAAAGGAGGCCCCATATGATTGAGCTTGAAATTTAAATCGGACAGCACTCAGTGATATGTGAGAAGTTTGCCCCAGTTCCTAAGGGGAATGTTCATGGGCATATTTTCAAAATAATAAATTTCTGATGATGCTCAAATTTTTATACCCACCACCATAGGATGGGGGTATACTAATCTAGTCATTCCGCTTGTAACACCTCGAAATATTGATCCAGGATCCCATAAAGTATATATATTCTTGATCGTCGTGACATTTTATGTCGATCTAGCCATGGACGTCCGTCTGTCCATCCGTCCGTTCGTCCGTCCGTTCCTCCGTCTGTCTGTCGAAAGCACGCTAACTTCCGAAGGAGTAAAGCTAGCCGCTTGAAATTTTGCACAAATACTTCTTATTAGTGTAGGTCAGTTGGTATTGTAAATGGGCCATATCGGTCCATGTTTTGATATAGCTGCCATATAAACCGATCTTGGGTCTTGACTTCTTGAGCCTCTAGAGTGCGCAATTCTTATCCGATTGGAATGAAATTTTGCACGATGTGTTTTGTTATGATATCCAACAACTATGCAAAGTATGGTTCAAATCGGTCCATAACATGATATAGCTCCACGAAATATTTGTCTTAAACTCCATAAAGAATATATATTCTTGATAGTCATGACATTTTAAGTTGACCTAGCCATGTCCGTCAGTTTGTCCGTCCATCAGCCCGTAAAAAGCGCGCTAACTTTCGTAGAAGTAAAGTTAACTGGATAAAGCTGCCATATAGTCCGATCCGCCGATTTAGGGTCAGGCATATAAAAGCCACATTTATAATCCGATTTTGCTGAAATTTGGAACAGTGAGTTGTGTTAGGCCCTTCGTCATCTTTCTTAAATTTGGCCCAGATCGGTCCAGATTTGGATATAGCTGTCATATAGACCGATCGGCCGATTTAAATTTTTGGGCCCATAAAAGGCGCATTTATTGTCCGATTTTGCCGAAATTTGGGGCAATTAGTTAAGTTAAGCCCTTCGACATTCTTCTGCAACATGGCATCGGTTCGGTTAAGATTTGAATATATCTGCCATATAGACCGACCTCTCGATTGAAGGTTTTGGTTCCATAAAAGGCGCATTTATTTTCCGATGTGGCCAAAATTTAAGACACTGAGTTATGTTAAGCCCCTACATATTTCTGCAATTTGGCCCAGATTGGTCCAGATTTGGATGTAGCTGTCATATAGACCGATCTCTCGATTTAAGGTTTTGGGCCCATTTATTGTCCGATTACGCCCAACTTTGGGACAGTTAGTTGTGTTAGGCTCCGCAACATTTTTTTAAAACTGGACCCAAAGCGGTCCAGATTTGGATATAGCTGCCATATAGACCGATATCTCGATTTAAAGTCTTTGCCCCATAAAAGGCTCATTTATAATCCAATTTTGCTATAATTTGACACAGTGACTTATGTTTTCTGACTTATGCTTTCCGACATCCATGTCGTATATGGTTCAGATCGGTTTATTTTTAGATGTAGCTACTAAAAGGACCAATATTTTGTTATACACAATTGAATAGTATTTGGTCGAAATCGGAACATATTTCGATATAGCTGCTATGGGGCATAAGGTGTGCATTTTTCACCGGATTTTGACGAAAGGTGGTTTACATATATGCCCGAGGTGGTTGGTATCCAAAGTTCAGCCCAGCCGAACTTAACGCCTTTTTTATTGTTCTTTCTGCGGAATAGACGTCTCTCCTGTCTCCTTTTCTCCCGATACCTCTCCTTCATTTGGCGCGTAGCTACTGATTGCAGGGTTGCTCTATATGCAGCATTCTTAGCTTCAGTAGCATCTCGACACTCTTGGTCGTACCATGGGTTTCTTGGAGGAGGCTTCCGGTTCGCGGGTCTTAGGCCCATAAAAACCACATTTATTATCCGATTTTGCTGACATTTGGCACAGTGAGTTGTCGACATCCTTTGATATGGCTTGCATATAGACCGATCCGCCTATTAAGGGCCTTAGGCCCTTAAAAGCTACATTTATTATCTGATTATGCTGAAATTTGGGACAGTAAGTTGTGTTAGGCCCTTCGACCCTTCGACAACTTAATTTAAACTGGTATTTCTTCTGTTTTGTTTGCAATTTTCCAATCAGTCGTACGGAAACTAGCAAAAATTATTTTAAACTGATATTATTTCCCGCACTCCACTGTTTTGTTTATTTTTTAACACACAAACATTGTTTGATATGTACAAGAAACTAGGCATAGGAGTCATTAGAAATCTTATATATAACAAGTAAAAGCGTGCTAAGTTCGGCCGGGCCGAATCTTATATACCCTCCACCATGGATCGCATTTGTCGAGTCCTTTTTCCGGCATCTCTTCTTAGCCAAAAAAGGATATAAGAAAGGAGTTGCTCTGCTATTAAAACGATATCAAGATATGGTCCGGTTCGGACCACAATTAAATTATATGTTGGAGACCTGTGTAAAATTTCAGCCAATTCGTATAAGAATTGCGCCCATTGGGGCACACGAAGTAAAATAGAGAGAACGATTTATAAGGGATCTGTATCGGGCTATAGACCGATTCAGACCATAATAAACACGTTTGTTGATGGTCATGAGAGGATCCGTCGTACAAAATTTCAGGCATATCGGATAATAATTGCGAACTCTAGGGGTCAAGAAGTCAAGATCTCAGATCGGTTTATATGGCAGTTAAATCAGGTTATGAACCGATTTGAACCTTATTTGACACAGTTGTTGAAAGTAAAAATAAAATACGTCATGCATAATTTCAGCCAAATCGGATAGGAATTGCGCCCTCTAGAAGCTCAAGAAGTCAAATCCCCAGATCTGTTTATATGACAGCTATATCAGGTTATAAACCGATTTCAACCATACTTGGCACATTTGTTGGATATCATAGCCAAATACTTCGTGCTATATCAGGCTATGGACCGATTTAAACCATACTTGGCACCCTTGTTGGGTATCATAACAAAATACGTCGTGCAAAATTGCATTCCAATCGGATAAGAATTGCGCCCTCTAGAGGCTTAAGAAATCAAGACCCATTATTGACCGATTTAGACCATACTTGGCACAGTTGTTGGATATCATAACAAAACACGTCGTGCAAAATTTCATTCTGATCGGGTAAGAATTGCGCACTCTAGAGGCTCAAGAAGTCTAGACCCAAGATCGGTTTATATGGCAGCTATATCAGGTTATGAACCGATTTGAACCATACTTGACACAGTTGTTGGATGTCATATCAAAACACGTCGTGCAAAATTTCATTCTGATCGGGTAAGAATTGCGCACGCTAGAGGCTCAAGAAGTCAAGACCCAAGATCGGTTTATATGGCAGCTATATCAGGTGATGGACCGATTTGAACTATAGTTGGCACAGTTGTTGGAAATCATAGCAAAACATGTCGTGCAAAATTTCATTCTAATCGGATAAGAATTGCGCACTCTAGAGGCTCAAGAAGTCAAGACCCAAGATCGGTTTATATGGCAGCTATATCAAAACATAGACCGATATGGCCCATTTACAATACGAACCGACCTACACTAATAAGAAGTATTTGTGCAAAATTTCAAGCGGCTAGCTTTACTCCTTCGGAAGTTAGCGTGCTTTCGACAGACAGACGGACGGACTGACGGACGGACAGACGGACGGACGGACGGACGGACGGACGGACGGACAGACGGACGGACGGGCGGACATAAAATGTCGCGACGATCAAGAATATATATACTTTATGGGGTCTCAGACAATTATTTCGAGTAGTTACAAATAGTATGACGAAATTAGTATACCCCCCATCTTATGGTGGGGGGTATAAAAATCAATTTGTGTTTGTTTGTATGTTTGTGTGCTCCTTATAGACTCAGAAACGGCTGAATCGATTTTCTTGAAATTTTTATAGATGGTGCATAATGACTCCGTGGTAAAAATAGGGTACTATATTTTTTGATATCTGAAGGGGGACGGACCCTCCCCCTTACCATAATTTTCAGAAACGCCAGATCTCGGAGATGGGTGGGGCGAATTAAGCGAAATTTTGTGTGCTCTCTTATAGCACCCTAAAAATAAAAATTTGGTATCCAAACCTAGGAGGGCTGCCCCACCCTAAAACCTACCAAACATATATTTAGACCAATCACGACAATATGGGACACAAATGAAAGGTATTTAGGATAAGAAAACGTATCTGATATCCAATTGTCGGACCAAGTGCTAGGGGGACCACCCCAAGCCCCAAAACACCCCTTAATCGGACATATTTACCGACCATGGCAATATGGGACTCAAATGAAAGGTATTTGCGAGTAGAATACGAATCTCATATCCAAATGTGGGAACACGTTCATCCATCCCTTCCCCAAAACACCCCCAAACTGGACTTATTTACTGACCATGGGAATATGGGACTTAAATAAAAGGTATTTGAATGTAGAATACGAATCTGATATCCAAATATGGGACCAATTGTTTGGGGGGCCGCCTTTCTCCAAAAAGCTCCCCCAAAGGGGACACATTTACGACCATAGCCACATGGGGCTCAAATGAAAGGTATTTGGGAGTAAAGCACAAACCTGATAACAATATTCGGGAAAAGTGTCTATGGGGCCACCCCACAACACCACCCAACCCCCAAAACACCCCTAAATCGGACATATACCAAATGAAAGGAACACACACAACCTTATTTTCAGAAACGCCAGATCTCGGAGATGTTTGGTGCGATTTAAGCGAAATCGCACCAAACTCTAAATATAAAATGTGGTAAATATAATAAAATGTGGTATCCAAATTTCGGATGGGGTACCTAAGGGGGCTGCCCCACCCTAAAACCTACCAAACATGTATTAAGACCAATCACGAAAATATGGGACTCAAATGAAAGATATTTAGGATAAGAAAACGTACCTGATATCCAATTGTCGGACCAAGTGTTAGGGGGACCACCACAAGCCCCAAAACACCCCTAAATCGGACATATTTAACAAGTGATATCCAAATATGGGACCAAGTGTTTTGGGCCGCCTCTCACCAAAAACATTCCAAAAAGGGGAAAAATTTACGACCATAGCAATATGAGGCTCAAATGAAAGGCACGAATTTGATATCAATATTCGGGAAAAGTGTCTACGGGGCTACGCCACCCCCACAACACCACCCTAATAGTAAGTATTTTCTAACTATTGCAATATGAAGCTCAAATAAGATGGTTTTTAAAGTGGAACACGAATCCGACATATATTTTCAAGGCCAACTCTCTGAGTGGCCGCCCATCCCCCAAAACACCCCCCAAGCCGGTCATGTTTGCCGACTTTGGAAATATGGGGTTCAAATTAAAGGTATATGGGAGTAGACCACGTATCTGATATCAACATTAGGGGCCAACTGTCTAGCGGACGTCTCACCAGCATAACGGCCCCCAAATAGGAAGTACTTGCTCTTTCTATTTTAAAGAGAGTGGAACTAAATATTCATAGTTTTTAGGGCCAATACCCCAAACCGGACATATTTGCAGCAATAAGGAGTTTAAATGATATTAGAAAACGAATTTGATATCCAATCTTGAGGCCAATGGCAATATGGGGTTCAAATATTGCCCCCCAAACACCCCCAAAGGGAAAACATTTTTCGACATTGCAAAATTTGTGGCTCATATGAAAGGTATTTGAGATTAGAAAACTAATTTGATAACCTATTTTTGGGCCATGTGTTTGGGGGACGCCTCATCCTGTAAACTCCTCTTAAGCCAATGGCAATATGGGGTTTATATAAATAGTGTTTGAGAGAAGAGCACGATGCTGATATTTTTCAGGGCCAAGTATCTGGGGGACCACCTCATTCCCGAAAACACCACTTAATCAGACATTATGAGAATATCGGGCTGAAATTAAGTATTTTAAGAATGGAGTACACCTAACATCCAAATTTAAATTCGTAGACCAATAAAGATCATATGGGATTCAGATAAAGGTACTTATATTGTTAAACTGTTAGTCAAGTTAGCATGGTATTTCACTAAAAAATCTTTAATTGTTGAAAATAAATATTGCAAGGAAACTTTTGTTCCATATAAAGTAAAAGAAGGCGCAGCCGAGTGGGCCCGGATCAGCTAGTTTGAAATAAACTTGCTGGTCGGCTTATATATACCGTGAAAGATGCAATTGTATCCCAGATCGCGAACTTTAGCTCAATCCGTACAGAAAGTACCATTTTACAAATTTTAGCACTTAAATACACGATTTGAAACAAAAGTATATTCGTTTTGGTAACATAATGTAAAGGGTGATTTTTTTGAGGTTAGGATTTTCATGCATTAGTATTTGACAGATCACGTGGGATTTCAGACATGGTGTCAAAGAGAAAGATGCTCAGTATGCTTTGACATTTCATCATGAATAGACTTACTAACGAGCAACGCTTGCAAATCATTGAATTTTATTACCAAAATCAGTGTTCGGTTCGAAATGTGTTCATTCACCGTAACGTTGCGTCCAACAGCATCTTTGAAAAAATACGGTCCAATGATTCCACCAGCGTACAAACCACACCAAACAGTGCATTTTTCGGGATGCATGGGCAGTTCTTGAACGGCTTCTGGTTGCTCTTCACTCCAAATGCGGCAATTTTGCTTATTTACGTAGCCATTCAACCAGAAATGAGCCTCATCGCTGAACAAAATTTGTCAAAATTTGAACACATTTCGAACCGAACACTGATTTTGGTAATAAAATTCAATGATTTGCAAGCGTTGCTCGTTAGTAAGTCTATTCATGATGAAATGTCAAAGCATACTGAGCATCTTTCTCTTTGACACCATGTCTGAAATCCCACGTGATCTGTCAAATACTAATGCATGAAAATCCTAACCTCAAAAAAATCACCCTTTACAACTTTAAAAGAATAAATTTGCTAGTCCCCCGATATATACTTCCAAGGTGTACCTGTTTTCAGACCTCTAGGTAAATCCGTAAAGAAAGTGCAATTTTGAGCGTTTTAGTACCCTAATTCGTACTCGTACGAATTTCAAAAAATCCTTCTTATCACCCGGTATATACTGTCAATGTGTAACTGAATCCCAATTTTTAGTGCTGTTTCTTAGTCCGTACAGAAAGAACTATTTCGTAAGATTTATTGCGCTTAATAGACGAATTAAAACAAGTAAAAGCGTGCTAAGTTCGGCCGGGCCGAATCTTATATACCCTCCACCATGGATCGCATATGTCGAGTTCTTTTCCCGGCATCTCTTCTTAGGCAAAAAAAGGATATAAGAAAAGATTTGCTCTGCTATTAGAGCGATATCAAGGTATGGTCCGGTTTGGACCACAATTAAATTATATGTTGGAGACCTGTGTAAAATGTCAGCCAATTCGAATAAGAATTGCGCCCTTTGTGGGCTCAAGAAGTAAAATAGAGAGATCGATTTATATGGGAGCTGTATCGGGCTATGGACCGATTCAGACCATAATAAACACGTATGTTGATGGTCATGAAAGAATCCGTCGTACAAAATTTCAGGCAAATCGGATAGGAATTGCGCCCTCTAGAGGCTCAAGAAGTCAAGACCCAAGATCGGTTTATATGGCAGCTATATCAGGTTATGGACCGATTTGAACCATACTTGGCACAGTTGTTGGATATAATAACAAAACACGTCGTGCAAAATTTCATTCTGATCGGATAAGAATTGCGCACTCTAGAGGCTCAAGAAGTCAAGACCCAAGATCGGTTTATATGGCAGCTATATCAGGTTAATGACCGATTTGGACCATACTTGGCACAGTTGTTGGATGTCATAACAAAACACTTGGTGCAAAATTTCATTTCAATCGGATAAGAATTGCGCACTCTAGAGGCTCAAGAAGTCAAGACCCAAGATCGGTTTATATGGCAGCTATATCAGGTTATGGTCCGATTTGAACCATACTAGGCACAGTTGTTGCATGTCATAACAAAACACTTGGTGCAAAATTTCATTTCAATCGGATAAGAATTGCGCACTCTACAGGCTCAAGAAGTCAAGACCCAAGATCGGTTTATATGGCAGCTATATCAAAACATGGACCGATATGACCCATTTACAATACCAACCGACCTACACTAATAAGAAGTATTTGTGCAAAATTTCAAGCGGCTAGCTTTACTCCTTCGGAAGTTAGCGTGCTTTCGACAGACAGACGGACGGACGGACGGACGGACGGACGGACGGACGGACGGACGGACGGACGGACGGACGGACGGACGGACGGACAGACGGACGGACATGGCTAGATCGACATAAAATTTCACAACGATCAAGAATATATATACTTTATGGGGTCTCAGACGAATATTTCGAGTAGTTACAAACAGAATGACGAAATTAGTATACCCCCCATCTTATGGTGGAGGGTATAAAAATCATCTAGTTGTCTGGTACATAATGCGATGTAGCTGTATCCCAAATTTGAGAGTTATAGCTCAATCTGTAAATAAAGTACCAAATATAGCACCTAAGTACGTTTTTTTCCACTTCTGATACAATTACAGCAATTCGTATTTAGCACAACTTTTCAAATATTTCTCAAGAATACAATATTTTTTACAAAATTATTTATTTTGGTCTCCGTTCACTGTAAAAGAAAATAACGTATTTAGTACTAAAATCTACGATTTGCGAGAAAATTATAAAGTCACCCAACATACATTTCCTTGTTGTACCATGCCAAATTTCAGAGCTCTAGCTCGATTCGTAAAGAGAGTACGAAATTGTACCAAATGCGGAACATAACGTGCGTTTCTCCCATTTCCAGTACTAGTTTTATACCCTCCACCATAGGATGGGGGTATACTAATTTTTATACCCTCCACCAAAGGATGGGGGTATTTTAATTTCGTCATTCTGTTCGTAAATCGGTCTATAACCTGATATAGCTGCCATATAAACCGATCTTGGGTCTTGACTTCTTGAGCCTCTAGAGGACGCAATTCTTATCCCATTGGAATGAAATTTTGCACAACGTGTTTCGCTATGACTTCAAACAACTGTGCTAAGTATGGTTCAAATCGGTCAGTAACCAGATATAGCTGCTATATAAACCGATCTTGAATCTTGATTTCTTGAACCACTAGAGGGCGTAATTCTTATCCAATTTTAATGAAATTTTATACGAAGTATTTGGTTATGATATTCAACGACTGTGCTAATTATGGTTGTCATAGTTGTCATATAAACCGATCTGGGGACTTGACTTCTTGAGCATCTGGAGGGTACAATTCCTATCCGATTTGCCTGAAATTTTGTACGAAGGATACTCTCATGACATGGTCTGAATCGGTTTATAGCCTGATACATAACCGTTCGCTCTGTGTTTACTTATTTCGTACCTTTTATACCCTCCACCATAAGATGGGGGGTATACTAATTTCGTCATTCTGTTTGTAACTACTCGAAATATTCGTCTGAAACCCCATAAAGTATATATATTCTTGATCGTCGTGAAATTTTATGTCGATCTAGCCATGTCCGTCCGTCTGTCCGTCCGTCCGTCCGTCCGTCCGTCCGTCCGTCTGTCTGTCGAAAGCACGCTAACTTCCGAAGGAGTAAAGCTAGCCGCTTGAAATTTTGCACAAATACTTCTTATTAGTGTAGGTCGGTTGGTATTGTAAATGGGTCATATCGGTCCATGTTTTGATATAGCTGCCATATAAACCGATCTTGGGTCTTGACTTCTTGAGCCTGTAGAGTGCGCAATTCTTATCCGATTGAAATGAAATTTTGCACCAAGTGTTTTGTTATGACATGCAACAACTGTGCCTAGTATGGTTCAAATCGGACCATAACCTGATATAGCTGCCATATAAACCGATCTTGGGTCTTGACTTCTTGAGCCTCTAGAGTGCGCAATTCTTATCCGATTGAAATGAAATTTTGCACCAAGTGTTTTGTTATGACATCCAACAACTGTGCCAAGTATGGTCCAAATCGGTCAATAACCTGATATAGCTGCCATATAAACCGATCTTGGGTCTTGACTTCTTGAGCCTCTAGAGTGCGCAATTCTTATCCGATCAGAATGAAATTTTGCACGACGTGTTTTGTTATTATATCCAACAACTGTGCCAAGTATGGTTCAAATCGGTCCATAACCTGATATAGCTGCCATATAAACCGATCTTGGGTCTTGACTTCTTGAGCCTCTAGAGGGCGCAATTCCTATCCGATTTGCCTGAAATTTTGTACGACGGATTCTTTCATGACCATCAACATACGTGTTTATTATGGTCTGAATCGGTCCATAGCCCGATACAGCTCCCATATAAATCGATCTCTCTATTTTACTTCTTGAGCCCACAAAGGGCGCAATTCTTATTCGAATTGGCTGACATTTTACACAGGTCTCCAACATATAATTTAATTGTGGTCCAAACCGGACCATACCTTGATATCGCTCTAATAGCAGAGCAAATCTTTTCTTATATCCTTTTTTTGCCTAAGAAGAGATGCCGGGAAAAGAACTCGACATATGCGATCCATGGTGGAGGGTATATAAGATTCGGCCCGGCCGAACTTAGCTCGCTTTTACTTGTTTAGGATGCTACGTGTACCTTAATACCAAAATACAAGGCTATAGCTCAATTTATAAAAAATTGCGAAATAGTACCAATTGCTGTATTAAACGTATTATTTCTTCTACTCCCGGTACAATTTTGTAATTTTTTTCTCACCATTACTTTTTTTTTAAACGTTCTTTCATGTATTCCCAAATTTGATCTCCCAGCCCTTTATGTTCGTTCTCTACTAGTATTCACAATTTCATACTTTTTAGTACCTAAACGTACGAATATCACAAAATACCGTGTTATTGCGCTCCTACAACCCAAGACATGACAAGAAATTACATTTTTGCCGCTCTTCATAGAGTTTGGTACAAAAGATCTTCCAAGTTCTTACTACACAATAAATCTACACTATACGGTATATTTCTTCTTAATTTTGATGACATTCTAAGCCGTTCTAGCCACGTCCACGTTCCAAAGTGCTACAGAGCTTAAATTGGTCGTTTGGGAGTTAAATTGGTTCATAGGGTTTAAATAGGCACATGCCTTTATGGAATTGTGTTTCTTTACCAATTTTTTAAATCCTTTTCATTGTCCACATTTTTTTTTTTTTTACAAGGAACTAATATTTTTTAGATTCAATTTTGTATGTATACTGTATTGCTTAAATACTGAATTATAAATTTGCAATTTGCTCACATTAAAAGTTATAAAAAGTTGCATTAAGTGGACTTTGCTAGATATTTAATAGCCTCTCATATAAATTTTCACTTCCTAAATGTTTTTCAGGCATTCTAATTTTATTCTGTTTTAGAATGTATGTACTAGAAGAAGTATAGATGCAAAATTTACATTATACCGGAGATGAAAAGGAAGCCATGTAAAACTTTAAAGTTCTCATACCCACACACTGTGTATTTCGAATAAGAAGCCAACTATGCAAGTACCCTTTCCTGTATCACCACATGGTCTGCAAAATGTAAGTTTTACCAAAAATCCATAAACAAAACGTCCTTGTTATGATACATGACCCTTTAGTGGAGGGAAGCAGAACTTTGTGCATGATGCAATAGTGTCCATCTTACAGGAATATGCACTCAGAAAAAAGTTATTCGTTATTTTTGTAACGAATATTTTAGTACACTGGTAATCTATTTATTCCTAAGTAAAGCAGGAATGTGTAGACGAAAATGCTATAGCTATATTTACGAAATTTTGCATAAAGGCTACAAGGAGCTCATAAAGTGCGGCGTTTGAACACATTTCAACTAAATTATTCGGGCCGAATCTTGGGACCCCATCTCCATGGATTTTTACTACAAATTTACACAAATTACCTAAGTTTATGGAAATAACATTTAAGCTTCTAGCGGCCACATCGGTTTTTAAACTGATGTAACTACCATATAAACGGATCTCCCGATTAGTCCTCTGCGGAACCAAAAAGCTCCCTTATATAAAAAAACGATCACAAGATTTTCTTGAGCTCCTAAAAGCCTGAATGTCACTTTGATTTGCCTGAAAATAACTTATGTTCTTCAATTCTCACACCGAATCCTACACAGGTATGTTCATAAATATTGTAGATGAAGACCCCTTTAAAATCGATTCGCCTATATTATTTCTTGAGGACCATAGAAGACTCAATCAATTCCCGATAACTGAAACACTGAGCTAATAAGGGTGGATTTTTAGCGTAACCAATGGTTGTTGGTACTGTTGATCTAATGAATTGATTTTCATGATTTAGGACTCTAAAGTCTTTGTTTCAGTTTTCATGGGTTAGGGTTTTCATGGATAGAATAGAGATATTTCCATGGTTATTTCTGTGTTTTGTAGAAGATACAGAATAAAAGTTCCTTACCCATATTTGCAACAAAATGTGACATATTACTTCGCTTTTAACAGTGAATATAGCACTACTTTAGTAAAAAATTGGCTTTATTGATCTTAAGATAATGGGGTGATTTGATATTACTTTGATATATATTTTTCTTTGTATCTGCGGCTTATGAAAATGCAAATAAATGATAACTTTACGAAAACTTTAACAAAATAGAAATATCATTTTGGGAAATTTTCCAAATTTTGGCAAAATATATTGATATGATTGTAGTTTTTGCAAAGATATATAGGCTCAAAAGTTGTATCTTTAACCTTATCTTTACCCACCACCGTAGAATAGGGGGTATATTCATTTAGTCATATGTATTTCGGATCGTCGTAAAGTTCTAAGACGATTTGACGATGTCCGTGTATCCGTCCGTCTGTTGTAATCTCTTTAGAGCCTTCAAAAGTTGAGATATTGAGCTGAAATTTGGCACAGTTACTTCTTTTTGATGTACGCTGGTTAAGTTCTTGAAGGACGAAAATCGGACCATATTTGGATATAGCTGTTATATAGACCGATTTTTCGATAAAAGGTCTAATGCCCATAAAAGCTCTATTTATTACCCGATTTCACTTAAATTTGAACAGTGGGTAGTTTTAGGTCTCCAGACGTCCGTCGCAAATATCGTTTGTATCAGACAATATTTAGATATAGCTTCCATACAGAGCAATCTGCTGATAAAGGGTCTGAAGCCCATAAAAGCTTTATTTTTTATCCGATTTCGCTGAAATCTGAAAGAGTGAGTAGTTTTAGGCTACCTTCTGTCCGACCCAATATGGTAAAGATCGGATTGTATTTAGCTATAGCTGTCATTTAGACTGATATGCCGGTTAAGGGTCTAAAGCTGATAAAAGCTTTATTTATTACCCGATTTTGTTGAAATTTGAAATACAAAATACAACAGTGACTTATATTTATTAGACCACTCCATGTCCGTGCCGAATTTGGGTGCATCAGTTATCCAATTTTCACCAGATTGTGGCGAAAGGGGGTTTACATATGCATCCGAGGTAGTTGGTATCCAAAGAACGACCCGGCCTAACTCATTGCTTTTTACTTGTTTGATGAAATTTTCTAAAACAAAATATCTAGGAAAACAATATTTAAGCATTTAAACCATAAATACATGTCTGAAATTGTTACAAATGTACATAAATATGTAGGAAATGCATTAACAATTGTTAAGTAGTTCAAAAATTTGAAACAGTTTCTTGCAATGAAAAAATTGTATTATAAAATCAGCGATATCAGAAAACTTATTTCTCAGGGTTAAGACTAAATATTTTCAAGCCTTCACATGTTCTTTTGGGTTTACATTCTTATAATTTTTTAATGGCTAATCTAAACTACTTATCGAATTGTACTGATAATTAATCTAAAATATTATGTCCTCACTTCTAAGGCCTCCGTAGAGCAGAGGATAGCAGAAACAAGTAAAAGCGTGTTAAGTTCGGCCGGGCCGTATCTTATATACCCTCCACCTTGGATCGCATTTGTCGAGTTCTTTTTCCCGCGTCTCTTCTTAGGTAAAACAAGATATGGTCCGGTTCGGACCACAATTAAATTATATGTTGGAGACCTGTGTAAAAGTTCAGAAAATTCGAATAAGAATTGCGCCAATTGGGGGCTCAAGAAGTAAAATAGAGAGATCGATTTATATGGGAGCTGTATCAGGCTATAGACCGATTCAGACCATAATAAACACGTATGGTGATGGTCATGAGAGGATCCTTCATACAAAATTTCAGGCAAATCGGATAATAATTGCGACCTCTAAGGCTCAAGAAGTCAAGACCCAAGATCCCAGTCTACATGGATGGAAATTATAACAAAACAAGTTGTGCAAAATTTCATTTCAATTGGATAAGAAATGCGCACTCTAGAGGCTCAAGAAGTTACCACCCAAGATCGGTTCATATGACAGCTATATCAGGTTGTAGACCGGTTTGAACCATGCTTGGCATATTTGTTGGATATCAAAACAAAACACGTCGTGAAAAATTTCGTTCCAATAGGATAAGATACTTGATATAGCTGCCATATATCAGCTTATGGACCCATTTGAATCACACAGTTGTTGGATATCATAACAAAACACGTCGTGAAAAATTTCGTTCCAATCGGATAAGAAATGCGCACTCTAGAGGTTCAAAAAGTCAAGACCCAAGATAGGTTTATGTGGCAGCTATATCAGGTTATGGACCGATTTGAATCACACAGTTGTTGGATATCATAACAAAACACGTCGTACAAAATTTCATTCCAATCGGGAATTGCGCACTCTAGAGGCTCAAAAAGTCAAGAGCCAAGATCGGTTTATATGGCAAAACATGGACCTATATGGCCCATTTACAATACCAACCGACCTACACTAATAAGAAGTATTTGTGCAAAATTTCAAGCGGTTAGCTTTACTCCTTCGGAAGTTAGCGTGCTTTCGACAGACAGACGGACGGACGGACGGACATGGCTAGATCGACATAAAATGTCGCGACGATCAAGAATATATATACTTTATGGGGTCTCAGACGAATATTTCGAGTAGTTTCAAACAGAATGACGAAATTAGTATACCCCCCATCTTATGGTGGAGGGTATAAAAAATCAGAAAAAATTTTCAGCATTGGTTTTCCCCTCCTAATGGTGGCTATATTTCTGAGGTATTAAGCCATGTAAAAACTTCTCTCCAAAGAGGTGTCGCACTGCGGCACTCCGTTCGGACTCGGCTATAGAAAGGAGGCCCCTCATCATTGAGCTTAAATTTGAATCGGACTGCACCCATTGATATGTGAGAGGTTTGCTCCTGTTCCTTAGTGAATGTTCATGGGCAAAATTTGCAAAAGTTATCACTTCTAAATGTCTTTAATTAAAACCAAAAGCTCCATTTGTTAATACAGTCGAACTTCTCTATAACGATTTCTTCTCTTTAACGAATAAAAACTTTTTTCAGCCATTTTCACCTATTTTAACCTCTCTATAACGAACTTTTCTATAACGAATACTTCTACATAACGATTTTTTAATCCTGTCTATAACGAATTTTTGGCAAACTTTCCATCGAGGTTCACAAAAAAAGAAGAACAAAATATAAAACTCATTCAATGTTGATCATCAACGTACAAGCACACAGCTACAAAATAAAAATTGCTGTAAAATACGTTAGTTTATACTTTATTTCTAACTAGCTGACCCGGGCCCAATCCGATGCGCCTTCTTTTACTTTATATGGAACAAAAGTTTCCTTGGAATATTTATTTTCGACATATCTTTTGGTGAAAAACCATGCTAACTTGACTAACAGTTTAACAATATAAGTACCTCTATCTGAATCCCATATGATCTTTATTGGTCTACGAATTTAAGTTTGGATGTAAGGTGTACTCAATTCATAAAATACTTCATTTTAGCCCGATATTCTCAAGATGTGTGATTAAGTGGTGTTTTCGGGGGAGAGGTGGTCCTCCAGATACTTGGCCCTGAAAAAATATCAGCATGGTGCTCTTCTCTCAAATACGATTTATTTAAACCCCATATTGTCATTGGCTTAAGAAGAGTTTACAGGATGAGGCGTCCCCCAAATACGTTTCATTTGAGCCACATATTGGCACGGCCGAAAAATTTTTTCCCTTTGGGGGTGGTTTGGCAAAGGTGTGATTTCCTAAATACATGGTCCTACGTTTGAAAATAAAATTCGTATTCTACTCCCAAATACCTTTATACTTTTTTGAGTCCCATATTGCGATGGTAAGTAAAAAAGTTTCTGTTTGTGGGGTATTTTGGGAAAGGGGTAATCCCCCACAAAATTGGTTCCGAAAATGGGCATCAATACTTACTCTACCCCCAATACATTTCATTTATGCCCACATTGTCATGGTCGGTAAATATGCCCGATTTAGGGGTGTTTTAGGGATTGGGGTGGTCGCCCAAACACAAAGCCCGGAAAATATATCAGCGACATTCTCTTTTCTCATATATCTATATACCATTTATTTGAGCCTCATATTGCCATTGGCTTCTAATTTGGATATCAAATTCGTTTTCAAATCTCATTTAAACTCCTTATTGCAAAAGTCAGCAAATATGTCCGGTTTGGGGTATTGGCCCTAAAAACTATTAATATTTAGTTCCACTCTCTTCACGACCCAAATTGTCTTGGTGAGCAAATACGTCCTATTTGGGGGTTGTTATGGTGGTGGGACGTCCCTTAGACAGTTGGTTCCTAATTTTGATATCAGATACGTGGTCTACTCCCAAATACCTTTAATTTGAGCCCCATATTTCCATAGTCGGCAACATGACCGGCTTGGGGGGTGTTTTGGGGATGGGCGGCCTCTCAGTGAGGTGGCCTTGAAAATATACATCGGATTCGTGTTCCACTTTAAAAACCCTCATATTTAAGCCTCATATTGCAGAAGTCAGCAAATACTACCTATTTGGGTGGTGTTGTGGGGGTGGGGTGGCCCCATAGACACTTTTCCACAATATTGATATCAGGTTCGTGCTTTACTCCCAAAGACCTTTCATTTGAGCCCCATACGGCTATGGTCGTAAATTTGTCCCCTTTGGAGGAGGTTTTTGGGGAG
Organism: Stomoxys calcitrans; assembly: GCF_963082655.1. NCBI lineage: Eukaryota > Metazoa > Arthropoda > Insecta > Diptera > Muscidae > Stomoxys > Stomoxys calcitrans. The sequence goes on along the minus strand of NC_081554.1, from coordinate 145,049,928 downwards.
AGGCGGCCCCCCAAACACTTGGTCCCATATTTGGATATCAGATTCTAATTCTACACTCCTATATTGCCATGGTCGGTATATGTCCGATTTAGGGGTGTTTTGGGGGTTGGGTGATGTTGTGGGGTAACCCCATAGACACTTTTCCCGAATATTGATATCAGATTTGTGCTTTACTCCCTAATACCTTTCATTTGAGTCCCATGTGGCTATGGTCGTAAATGTGTGCCCTTTGGGGGAGGTTTTTGGGGAGAGGCGCCCCCCCCCCCCCCCAAACACTTAGTCTCATATTTGGATATCAAATTCTAATTCTGCACTCAAATACCTTTTATTTAAGCCCCATATTCCCATGGTCAGTAAATAAGTCCTGTTCGAGGGGTGTTTTGGGGAAGGGGTGGACCCCCAGAAACGTGGTCCCACATTACGTACCTAGGTGCCCCATCCGAAATTTAGATATCAAATTTTCATTTTTAGGATACTATATGAGCGCATACAAAATTTCGCTTAAATCGCACCAAACATCTCCGAGATCTGGCGTTTCTGAAAATAAGGTTGTGTGTGTCCCTTTCATTTGGTATATGTCCGATTTAGGGGTGTTTTGGGGGTTGGGTGGTGTTGTGGGGTGGCCCCATAGACACTTTTCCCGAATATTGATATCAGGTTTGTGCTTTACTCCCAAATACCTTTCATTTGAGCCCCATGTGGCTATGGTCGTAAATGTGTCCCCTTTGGGGGAGCTTTTTGGAGAAAGGCAGCCCCCCAAACACTTGGTCCCATATTTGGATATCAGATTCGTATTCTACATTCAAATACCTTTTATTTAAGTCCCATATTCCCATGGTCAGTAAATAAGTCCAGTTTGGGGGTGTTTTGGGGAAAGGATGGATGAACGTGTTCCCACATTTGGATATGAGATTCGTATTCTACTCGCAAATACCTTTCATTTGAGTCCCATATTGCCATGGTCGGTAAATATGTCCGATTAAGGGGTGTTTTGGGGCTTGGGGTGGTCCCCCTAGCACTTGGTCCGACAATTGGATATCAGATACGTTTTCTTGTCCTAAATACTTTTCATTTGTGTCCCATATTGTCGTGATTGGTCTAAATATATGTTTGGTAGGTTTTAGGGTGGGGCAGCCCTCCTAGGTTTGGATACCAAATTTTTATTTTTAGGGTGCTATAAGAGAGCACACAAAATTTCGCTTAATTCGCACCACCCATCTCCGAGATCTGGCGTTTCTGAAAATTATGGTAAGGGGGAGGGTCCGCCCCCCTTCAGATATCAAAAAATGTAGTACCCTATTTTTACCACGGAGTCATTATGCACCATCTATAAAAATTTCAAGAAAATCGATTCAGCCGTTTCTGAGTCTATAAGGAACACACAAACATACAAACAAACAGACACAAATTGATTTTTATATATAAGATTTCTAATGACTCCTATGCCTAGTTTCTTGTACATATCAAACAATGTTTTGTGTGTTAAAAAATAAACAAAACAGTGGAGTGCGGGAAATAATATCAGTTTAAAATAATTTTTGCTAGTTTCCGTACGACTGATTGGAAAATTGCAAACAAAACAGAAGAAATACCAGTTTAAATTAAGTTGTCGAAGGGTCGAAGGGCCTAACACAACTTACTGTCCCAAATTTCAGCATAATCAGATAATAAATGTAGCTTTTAAGGGTCTAAGGCCCTTAATAGGCGGATCGGTCTATATGCAAGCCATATGCAAATCTGGACCGATCTGGGCCAAATTAAAGAAGGATGTCGACAACTCACTGTGCCAAATGTCAGCAAAATCGGATAATAAATGTGGTTTTTATGGGCCTAAGACCCACGAACCGGAAGCCTCCTCCAAGAAACCCATGGTACGACCAAGAGTGTCGAGATGCTACTGAAGCTAAGAATGCTGCATATAGAGCAACCCTGCAATCAGTAGCTACGCGCCAAATGAAGGAGAGGTATAGGGAGAAAAGGAGACAGGAGAGACGTCTATTCCGCAGAAAGAACAATAAAAAAGGCGTTAAGTTCGGCTGGGCTGAACTTTGGATACCAACCACCTCGGGCACATATGTAAACCACCTATCGTCAAAATCCGGTGAAAAATGCACACCTTATGGCCCATAGCAGCTATATCGAAATATGTTCCGATTTCGACCAAATACTATTCAATTGTTTATAACAAAATATTGGTCCTTTTAGTAGCTACATCTAAAAATAAACCGATCTGAACCATATACGACACGGATGTCGGAAAGCATAAGTCAGAAAACATAAGTCACTGTGTCAAATTATAGCAAAATTGGATTATAAATGAGCCTTTTATGGGGCAAAGACTTTAAATCGAGATATCGGTCTATATGGCAGCTATATCCAAATCTGGACCGCTTTGGGTCCAGTTTTAGAAAAATGTCGAGGAGCCTAACACAACTAACTGTCCCAAATTTGGGCGTAATCGGACAATAAATGGGCCCAAAACCTTAAATCGAGAGATTGGTCTATATGACAGCTATATCCAAATCTGGACCGATCCGGGCCAAATTGCAGAAATATGTAGGGGCTTAACATAACTCAGTGTCTTAAATTTTGGCCACATCGGAAAATAAATGCGCCTTTTATGGAACCAAAACCTTCAATCGAAAGGTCAGTCTATATGGCAGATATATTCAAATCTTAACCGAACCGATGCCATGTTGCAGAAGAATGTCGAAGGGCTTAACTTAACTAATTGCCCCAAATTTCGGCAAAATCGGACAATAAATGCGCCTTTTATGGGCCCAAAACCTTAAATCGGCGGATCGGTCTATATGACAGCTATATCCAAATCTGGACCGATCTGGGCCAAATTTAAGAAAGATGACGAAGGGCCTAACACAACTCACTGTTCCAAATTTCAGCAAAATCGGATTAAAAATGTGGCTTTTATATGCCTGACCCAAAATCGGCGGATCGGTCTATATGGCAGCTTTATCCAGTTAACTTTACTTCTACGAAAGTTAGCGCGCTTTTTACGGGCTGAAGGACGGACAAACTGACGGACATGGCTAGGTCAACTTAAAATGTCATGACTATCAGGAATATATATTCTTTATGGAGTTTAAGACAAATATTTCGTGGAGCTATATCAGGTTATGGACCGATTTGAACCATACTTGGCATAGTTGTTGGATATCATAACAAAACACTTCGTGCCAAAATTCATTCAAATCGGATAAGAACAGTTGGCACAGTTGTTGGATATCATAACAAAACACGTCGTGCAAAATTTCATTCCAATCGGATAAGAATTGCGCACTCTAGAGGCTCAAGAAGTCAAGACCCAAGATCGGTTTATATGGCAGCTATATCAAAACATGGACCGATATGGCCCATTTACAATACCAACCGAACTATACTAATAAGAAGTATTTGTGCAAAATTGCAAGCGGCTAGCTTTACTCCTTCGGAAGTGAGCGTGCTTTCGACAGGCAGACGGACGGACAGACAGACGGACGGACGGACAGACGGACGGACATAGCTAGATCGACATAAAATAACACGACTTTATAGGGTCTCAGACGAATATTTCGAGTAGTTACGAACATAATGATGAAATTAGTATACCACCATCCTATTGGAGGGTATAAAAATGTGTAAAAACAATATTTCCCATAAGTTATTATACCCACCACCATAGGATGGGGTATACTCATCTAGTCATTCCAATTGTAATACTTTAAAATATTCATATGGGACCCCATAAAGTATATATATTCTGGATCGTCTCGACATTCAGACAAGATCTAGCCGTCCGTCCGTGTGTCGAAATCACGATAGCGGTCGAACGCGTAAAGCTAGCCGCGTGAAATTTTTCATAGATACTAAGCATTAATGTAGGTCATTGGGGATTGCAAACGGGCCATATCGGTTCAGATTTATAGCTCCCATATAAACCGATCTCCAGATTTGACTTCTTAAACCCCTGGAAGCAGGGGCTGAAATTTTAAACATTGTGTTTTATTATGACTCAATCAATCTACAATTTGATATAGCTCCCATATAAACCGATCTCCCGATTTGACTTATTGAACCCCTGTAAGCTGCAATTGTTGACCGATTTGGCTGAAATTTTGCTCATAGTGTTTTGCTGTGATTTGCTATTGCTATGACCCCATAAAGTATATATATTCTTGATAGTCGTGACATTTTATGTTAATCTAGCCATGTCGGTCCGTCTGTCGAAAGCTCGCTAACTTTCGAAGGAGTAAAGTAAGCCGCTTGAAATTTGCAGAAATGCTTTCTATAAGTGTAGGTCGGATGGGATTGTAAATGGGCCATATCGGTTCATGTTTTGATATAGCTACCATATAAACCGATCTTGGGTCTATACTTCTTGAGCCTCTAGAGGGCGCAATTCTTATCCGATTGGAATGAAATTTTGCACGACTGATCTTCTCATGGCCATAAACATACAAGTTGATTATGGTCAGTCTATAGCCTGATACAGCTCCCATATAAATCGATCTCTCAATTTTACTTCTTGAGCCCCCAAAGAGCGCAATTCTTATTCGAATTGGCTAACATTTTACACAGGTCTCCAACATATAATTTAATTGTGGTCCAAACCGGACCATATCTTGATATCGCTCTAAAAGCAGAACAAATCTTTTCTTTTGTCCTTTTTTGCCTAAGAAGAGATGCCGGGAAAAGAACTCGACAAAAGCGATCCATGGTGGAGTGTATACAAGATTCGGCCCGGGGGAATTTAGCACGTTTTTACTTTATTTATATAGCATAACTAATATAGCGGATCATAATACATAATACAATACAACCACAATGGAGTTGGGCGAAAATTGAAGGCTTTAAATATAAATGCTAATAAACTCTGAAAAAGTTTAAATAACCAATTGAGATCTGCTTATAATTGGTTTCAATTATGTAACAACATTAAATTGAACATGGAATCTATGAAAATTACCAGTGAGCAGAAGAGACATAAGAGAAAACTTAGGGACAACATTTTGTAAGGATTGGACGCAAATAATTATGAGAATTATTTCCAAATATCAATAAATTTAAAACATAATCGGCATACATAGTCAAATTATAACAAGTACAAGAATGCTAAGTTCGGCCGGGCCGAATATTGGGAACCCACCACCATGGATTCAGCAAAAAATGTATACGAAATAAATTTATTTGAAGGGCATAATTTCAATCTACACACCAAACTTCTGTCAAACCAGCAAAAATTAAAGCTTCTAAGAACCGAACAAAGATGATTGAGAGACCGCTTTACATGGGAGTTAAATCAGGTTACAGACTGATTTGGACCGTATTCGGCACAGTTGCTGGAAAGCGACCGTAAGAGACCACCGCATGCAAAATTTCAGCCAAATCGGATATAAATTGCGGCGTATAAAGACTCAAGAAGTCAAATCGGGAGATCGCTTTATATGAAAACTGCATCAGGATATCAGATTCGTATTCTACACTCAAATACCTTTTATGTAAGACCCATATTGACATGGTCAGTAAAGAAGTCCTTTTTGGGGGGTGTTTTGGGAAAGGGGTGGACCCCCAGAAACGTGGTCCCACATTTGGATATCCGATTCGTATTTTACTAGCAAATACCATTCATTTGAGTCCCATATTGCCATGGTCGGTAAATATGTCCGATTTAGAGGTGTTTTGGGGGTTGGGGTGATCCCCCAAACACTTGGTTCGGCAATTCGATATTAGATACGTTTTCTAATCATAAATACCTTTCATTTGAGTCCCATATTGTCGTGATTTGTGTACATATATAAGGTAGGTTTTGGGTGGGGCGCCCCCCTGGATACCATATCCAAAATTTGAGTACCAAATTTTTGTTCGTAGGTTACTATAAAAAGAGCACACAAAATTTCCCTTAAATCGCACCACCCATCTCCGAGATTTGGCGTTTCTGAAAATTAGGGTAAAGGAGAGGGTCCGCTCCCCCTTCAGATATCAACAAATTTAGTACCCTATTTTCACCACGGGATCATTGTGCGCCATCAGTGAAAATTGTTAAAAAAAATCGGTTCAGCCGTTTCTGAGTCTATAAAGAACACACAAAACAAACAAACACAAATTGATTTTTATACATAAAAAGAAGATTGAGCCGTACTTGGCATAGTTGTTGAGAGTCATAACAGAACACCATATGCAAAACTTCAGCCAAATCGGATAAAAATCGAGGCTTGTAAGGGCTCAAGAAGTCAAATCGGGAGATTAGGAGAAGTCGAATCGGCAGATCGGTTTATATGGGATATATCCAAATCTGAACCGATATAGCCCATTTTCAATTTCCAACGACCCACATCAATAATAAGTATCTGTGCAAAATTTCCAGCGGCTAGCTCTACGCGTTCGATCGCTAACATGATTTCGACAGACGGACGGACATGGCTAGTTCGAATCAGAATTTCGAGACAATCAACAATATAAAAGGTGATTTTTTTGAGATTAGGATTTTCATGCATTAGTATTTGACAGATCACGTGGGATTTCAGACATGGTGTCAAAGAGAAAGATGCTCAGTATGCTTTGACATTTCATCATGAATAGACTTACTAACGAGCAACGCTTGCAAATCATTGAATTTTATTACCAAAATCAGTGTTCGGTTCGAAATGTGTTCATTCACCGTAACGTTGCATGAAAATCCTAACCTCAAAAAAATCACCCTTTATATACTTTATGGAGTCCTAGATTAATATTTCGAGGTGTTACAAACGGAATGACTAGATAAGTATACCCTCATGCTATGCTGGTGGGTATAAAAAGTAAACAAATCAATACAGAAATGGTCATTTCTATAACAAATTTGCCCGTTGGCAACTCAACTGAAGTTGCTTTGCAATCCTTTATATCCTAGTTGTCATAAATTTGGGATATAACTGGACAATTGAAAATCATGTTCAATGGATTTCCACAGTTACGCCCGGTTGAACTGAAGTCATTTAGCTACTTATAACTTTATTTTTAAAGTTTGAATAACTATGTCGCCATTTAATCTTTAAATAACTTTAAATAACTATGTCGCCATTTAATCATTCACACTAATAGTCTGTTTGTCGATGTCGAGCAAATTCTTTTCGTTAGTCTGGGCTTGTTTTCCGATCTATATTCGTTGATATATACTGTTTTTATACCCTCCACCATAAGATGGGGGGTATACTAATTTCGTCATTCTGTTTGTAACTACTCGAAATATTCGTCGTATATATATTCTTGATCGTCGTGACATTTTATGTCGATCTAGCCATGTCCGTCCGTCTGTCCGTCCGTCCGTCCGTCTGTCTGTCGAAAGCACGCTAACTTCCGAAGGAGTAAAGCTAACCGCTTGAAATTTTGCACAAATACTTCTTATTAGTGTAGGTCGGTTGGTATTGTAAATGGGCCATATCGGTCCATGTTTTGATATAGCTGCCATATAAACCGATCTTGGGTCTTGACTTCTTGAGCCTCTAGAGTGCGCAATTCTTATCCAATTGGAATGAAATTTTGCACGACGTGTTTCGTTATGATATCCAATAACTGCGCCAAGTATGGTTCAAATCGGTTCATAACCTGATATAGCTGCCATATAAACCGATCTTGGGTCTTGACTTCTTGAGCCTCTAGCGTGCGCAATTCTAATCCGATCAGAATGAAATTTTGCACGACGTGTTTTGTTATGATATCCAACAACTGTGCAAAGTATGGTTTAAATCGGTTCATAACCTGATATAGCTGTCATATAAACAGATCTGGGGATTTGACTTCTTGAGCTTTTAGAGGGCGCAATTCCTATCCGATTTGGCTGAAATTTTGCATGACGTATTTTATTTTTACTTTCAACAACTGTGTCAAATAAGGTTCAAATCGGTTCATAACCTGATATAGCTGCCATATAAACCGATCTTGGATCTTGACTTCTTGACCCCTAGAGGTCGCAATTATTATCCGATTTGTCTGAAATTTTGTACGACGGATCCTCTCAACACAACCATCAACAAACGTGTTTATTATGGTCTGAATCGGTCTATAGCCCGATACAGCTCCCATATAAATCGTTCTCTCTATTTTACTTCGTGAGCCCCAATGGGCCCAATTCTTATACGAATTGGCTGAAATTTTACATTTCGAACCGAACACTGATTTTGGTAATAAAATTCAATGATTTGCAAGCGTTGCTCGTTAGTAAGTCTATTCATGATGAAATGTCAAAGCATACTGAGCATCTTTCTCTTTGACACCATGTCTGAAATCCCACGTGATCTGTCAAATACTAATGCATGAAAATCCTAACCTCAAAAAAATCACCCTTTACATCGAAATTCTTCCCTTTTTGCTCGAATTGCAGTTTAAACAAACTCTTGAATGATGAGAAGAATTCGTTTCGAGATAGACAAAACAGGGTAAAAGTAAGAGGGAATTTTTGAAGATGTCACAATCGGAGTGAAAAAAGTGTTTCGACAATAGGTTTGACAGCATTGCAAATGTATAAGTCATGGTGGAGGACACCTTAAAAAAACATTTTTGTTAATTCTGTCTAAAATTTCAGCTTTCAATTTTTGTAGCTGTGCTGCTCACAAATTGTTCTTCCTTCGTCCATGTTCCCTCCTGAAAATAATGTTGTTGTAAACGCTATTAAAAACATTGTATCACAATTAACTTACAGTTTTAACTCCTTCATATGCCCAGATAGACATTTAGTTTCCAATGTTAAAATTCATTTTCAAGACAATAGCCATTAAACATATTATCAAAATCAATGCTATCAAACATACACCGGTTAGAATACTTAGCATCATGAAATTAATAGCTATAATTGGACAGCTGGAAATATGGAAAAGAGCCAATGCAACAGCAGCCAATAATGAAATAATCACTATATACGGAATATAAATTATGATAATCATAGCCACTTCTATAGCAAACTCAATTGAAAAGACGAAAATAAATGCCCAAAAAAGTGACATTGAGAATGCTAAGAGAGACCCCAGCATTTTAAGAAAGGTTATTATTGTTCCAAAGAATTAATTCACTAGCTTATAAATTTAGATGGCAAAAGAGGAACAAAATTTTGTTTTTCGGCTTAGAAATTTTTTAAACAAGAAAAAACTAAACGTCAAATTGAATATATGTTAGTGAACTTATGTTTATTTTAAACCCACATAAAATAATGTTAAATGCAAGGCGTATTTAATAAGGTGGGCGCGTTAGCACAACAGATTTTAAAACAATTTTGAATTCGCCGTGCAACATTAAACGTAAATTTTTCAACAAGTAAAAGCATGCTAAGTTTGGCCTGGCCGAATTTTATTCAAACCATACTTAGTACAGTTTTTGAAGTCATAACAAAGCACATCATGCAAAGTTTCATCCAAATCGGATAGGAATTGGGCCCTTTAGTGGCTCAAGAAGTCAAGATTCAAGGTCGGTTTATATGGCAGCTATTGGGTTGCCCAAAAAGTAATTGCGAATTTTTTAAAAGAAAGTAAATGCATTCTTAATAAAACTTAGAATGAACTTTAATCAAATATACTTTTTTTACACTTTTTTTCTAAGGCAAGCTAAAAGTAACAGCTGATAACTGACAGAAGAAATAATGCAATTACAGAGTCACAAGCTGTGAAAAAATTTGTCAACGCCGACTATATGAAAAATCCGCAATTACTTTTAATTAATCGTGGTCCACCTAGCACTTGGTTCGACAAATGGATAGCTGATACGATTTCTTATCCTAAATACCTTTTATTTGAGTCCCATATTGTCGTAATTGGTCTAAATATTGGGTTGCCCAAAAAGTAATTGTCGGTAATATAGTAGCAAAATTGTACCGGGAGTCGAAGAAATAATACGTTTAATAACAATTGGTACCATTTCGCAATTTTTTATAAATTGAGTTATAGCCTTGTATTTTGGTATTAAGGTACACTGTAGCATCCTAAAAAGGTACGAAATAAGTAAACAGGCTATAAATCAGGCTATAAACCGATTCAGACCATAATAAACACGTATGTTGATGGTCATGGGAGTATCCTTCGTACAAAATTTCAGGAAATTCGGATAGGAATTGCACCCTCTAGATGCTCAATAAGTCAAGTCCCCAGATCGGTTTATATGACAACTATATCAGGTTATGAACCGATTTGAACCATAATTAGCACAGTCGTTGAATATCATAACCAAATACTTCGTATAAAATTTCATTAAAATTGGATAAGAATTACGCCCTCTAGTGGTTCAAGAAATCAAGATTCAAGATCGGTTTATATAGCATCTATATCTGGTTATGAACCGATTTGAACCATACTTGACACAGTTTTGGATATCAGGACGAATAATATTGGGTGGCCCAAAAAGTAATTGTCGGTAATATAGTAGTAATATAGTCGGCGTTGACAAATTTGTTGACTCTCGGCTTGTGACTCTGTAATTGCATTCTTTCTTCTGTCAGTTATCAGCTGTTACTTTTAGCTTGCTTTAAAAAAAAAGTGCGCGAAATTTTGTTTACATAAGTTTGTTTGGCGTCAATTTTAATATGGGTACCACATGTATTGAAAGAAATTCATTTAACAAACCGAATCAACGCTTGTGGTATCCACCTTAAACGCAATGAATTCGATCCGTTTTTAAAACGAATCATAACTGGAGATGAAAAATAGATTGTTTACAACAACGGTAGTCGAAAACGATCATGGTCCAAGCATGGTGAACCAGCTCAAACCACTTCAAAGGCTGATATCCACCAAAAGAAGGTTATGCTGTCTGTTTGGTGGGATTGGAAGGGTGTGGTATATTTTGAGCTGCTTCCACGGAACCAAACGATTAATTCGGATGTTTACTGTCAACAATTGGACAAATTGAATACAGCCATCAAGGAGAAGCGACCAGAATTGGTCAATCGTAAAGGTGTCATATTCCACCAGGACAACTCTAGACCGCACACATCTTTGGTCACTCGCCAAAAACTGAGTGAGCTTGGCTGGGAACTTTTGATGCATCCACCATATAGCCCTGACCTTGCACCATCAGACTACCATTTATTTCGATCTTTGCAGAACTCCTTAAATGGTAAAACTTTCGGCAATGATGAGGCTATAAAATCGCACTTGGTTCAGTTTTTTGCCGATAAAGGCCAGAAGTTCTATAAGTGTGGAATACTAAATTTGCTAGGATGATGGCAAAAGGTTATCGAACAAAATGGCAATTACATACTTGATTAAACTTCATTCTAAGTGTCATTAAAAATGCATTTACGTTCTTTTAAAAAATCCGCAATTACTTTTTAGGCAGCCCAATATATGTTTGTTAGGTTTTAGGGTGGGGCGGCTCCCTTAGGTACCCCATCCGAAATTTGTATACCAAACTTTTAGTTTTAGGATACTGTATGAGAGCACACAAAATTTCGCTTAAATCGCACCACCTATCTCCGAGATCTGGCGTTTCTGAATATTAGGGTAAGGGTGAGGGTCCGCCCCCCCTTAAGATATCAAAAAAGGTAGTACCCTATTTTTACCACGGGATCATTTTGGACCATCTGTGAAAATTTCAATAAAATCGGTTCAGCCGTTTCTGAGTCTATAAGGAACACACAAACATACAAACAAACAAATAAACAAACACAAATTGATTTTAATATATAAAATTTAAGATCAGATCAAAGATTTATTGTATGAGAGCACTTACAGGGGACTGATGAGTGTTAAGCTGCGCGTGAGAAAAATATGGGTTTGGACTCAATTTTGGCTCGATATCTTAATTTTTAAAGGGTGTAGCATGATTACAACCTATGGACAGGCAAAAATGTAAATTTGCTTATAAACATTCCATTAAGGAACAGGGATACGGATATCAAAAATCTGAATAGCTGTTGCTTTTCTTATTTTCTATGTACTTTCGTTACAATGGAAAGTCTAAAAAAACTTAATGATAACAGTTAAGCATTTAAATCGAATCATGTTGCTTCGCTTGTCTTTAAATACTTTAACTGTTTGCTAAGGAAGTGAAGCTAAGTTTCAGATTTATATACCCTACACCATAGGATGGGGTATACACTTTCGTTATTCCGTGTGTAACACCTAGCCATTATACGTCTGTCGTAAGCACTCTAACTTTCAAAGGAGTAAATCTAGGCGCTTGAAATTTAGTACAAATACTTGTTATTAGTGTAGGTCGGCCGGGATTGTGAATGGGGCAAATCGGTCCATGTTTTCATGTAGCTGCGATACATAACCCGATTGACTTCTTGAGCTTCTAGAGAGCGCAATTCTTATCCGATTTAGCTTAAATTTTCCTTTTTACACCCACTACCGTAGAAAGGGGTATATTCATTTAGTCATTCCGTTTGCAACACATCGAGATATCAAATTCCGACCCTACAAAGTATTGTATATATATTTCAGATCGTTGTAAAATTCTAAGACGATTTAGCGATGTCCGTGTGTCTGTCCGCCCGTCTATTGTAATCACTCTAGAGTCCTCAAGAATTGAGATATTGAGCTGAAATTTGGCGCAGATACGTCTTTTTGATGCATTCTGGTTAAGTTCTTGAACGGGCTAAATCGGACTGCTATATAGACCGATTTTCCGATAAAGGGTCTAATACCCATAAAAACTTTATTTTTCATTCGATTTCACTGAAATTTGAAACATTGAGTAGTTTAAGGTTTCCCGAAAACTGACCCAGATGGTTCAGATCGGACTATATTTAGATATAGCTATCATATAGACCAAACTGCCGATAAAGGGTCTGAAGACCATAAAAACTTTATTTATTACCCGATATCGCTGTGGGTTATCTTAAGCCTCTCGTCATCTGACCCAAATATGGTTCAGATCGGACTGTATTTAGATATATCTGCCATATAGACCGATCTGCCGATAAAGGGTCTGAAGCCCACGAATGCTTTATTTTTAAACCAATTTCGCTTAAATTTCAAACAATGAGTTATTTTAAGCCTCCTGACACCCGATCTAAATATGGTTTAGATCGGACTTTATTTAGATATAGCTGTCATATAGATCGATCTGCCGAAAAGGGGTCTGAAGCCTCTAGCAGTTTCCACTCGATTTGATTGAAATTTCATACGTTACATTTTGTTTTGATTTCCACCTTCTGTGCCAAGTATGGTTTATATCGGTTCATAACCTGATATAGCTGCCATATAAACTGATCTCCCGATATTACTGCATTTATATGAAATTTTGGGGATTTTTCTATGATTTCTAAAGGCCGTGACAAATACAGTCCACTTCGGTCTATAACTTGATATAGCTCTTATATATATAATAAAGTCATTCAGGGAACTAGTCACAAGTGGTCCATGGTGGAGGGTAAATAAGATTCGCTCCGGCCGAACTTAACCCTCTTTTAAGTGTTTTGTTTGCTATTGCTGTTACTGTTGCCTGTTTATTTTTCATAGTCATAGTTAAGCAACCAGTTTGCTTTTTTACGAGGATTGCCTTTTAAATCGTGAACATTTTCGTACGATTAGTTTTTACAGCTTCCGACGTGGATTAACTCAACTTCAGTGCATCTATGAACTTAATCCAATACGGTACGATGAATTCAGCCGAGCTCGTAGTTCACTCCAAGACGAATTGATGCTGTGCGCCAACTGGTACTGCAAGATCGTAATATGACCTATCGTGAAATTGAGGCAATCTTAGGCATTAGTGGGACCAGTATATATTCAATATTGCCTCAACATTTAACCGTCAAAAAAAAATTTTTCGCTTTGGATCCCACACAATTTGTTAATCGCTCAAAAATGCTCGTGTCGATTGATCGTCAAAAATACTCGGAAAATATTAAACAACTGCATTTTTGAGCACTCAAAACATCGATTGAATGACTTCTTTTTATTCCAGTACGTAAAAACGTAAAATGTGAGGTCAACCACCTGAAGAAGCAGTTGATGCGTTCAGAATGTATGTTTTGGAGATACCTCAATCAGAGTGGCAAAAGTGCTTCGACAATTGGTTCAAACGCATGCAAAAGTGTATAGACCTTAATGGGGAGTATTTTGAAGAAGAATAAAACGATTTTCGATGATTCAGATTAGTTTTTGTGTTCTCTAATCCCGAAATATAGAAGGCATCCCTCGTATTTTACTAAAAAAAAAATGCAATCAAAGTTAGCTTTTTGTGCTGTTGCTATTTTGAAGTCAGCAATTCAAACGCTGGCTCACACTATAGCAAATTATTTTCTTTTTAAATAGCCGTAACGCGTTCGATGCATTTTTATTTTTTGTCTTTCGCACTGCTTTATCTCATTGTCCATGTAATATATTACAATAACAACATCAAACTATGGAGCTTATAGGCAACTGCCATAGAGCACATACTTAAAAATCTTTAGAGAATCTTCCAGTTTTGTTCTTGTATTAGTTAGCAAAGTATTGTACTTTTCGTATCTTGCATAATAAGTTACATCCGGCTGTGCATAACAAGAACTTGCAAGTAAAACAGTTAAGGCGGAAATTTGTTAATTTCCTGTAGTGAAACAATTTGAAAAAAAGGACATGTGAACAGAAAACATGTGAAGAATAGTTGAAAGCGGAGTAATTAGATTCATCAATGCCCTACAATACAACGTGTGAAAAAGACATATATAACTTAACAATTGAAAAATAGTTTTTTATAATTGACAGATTTTACTAGGTCACCGCAGCGCAGAGGTTAGCAAGTCCGCCTATGACGCCGAACTCTTGGGTTCAAATCTGGGCGTGAACATCAACAACATTTTTCGGTGGTTATCCATTTCTAATGCTGCCTACACTTGTAAGGTATCCTGCCATGTTAAAACTTCTCTACCAATTGGTGTCGCTAAAAAAGGAGGTCCCTAATCATTGAGCTTAAACTTGAATCGGACAGCACTCAGTGATATTTGTGAAGTTTGACCCTGTCCATTAATGGAATTTGCAGATTTTAATAAGCTAGCCTTACAAAACGGAACTCTACGCCTCGTTTTGTCTTTATAAGGTATAAGGACAAAACGACTCGCCTTACACAAAAATGAGCCATTCAAGGCATGTGGACTCAAATAAACGTAAAATTGTTGAATTCAGGGCCGTGTTGTCAAATAATACAACTCGAATATATTTTGGTAAAAATTATTTAATGAAAAAAATAATAAGTCTTCACAATAGAAATTATGGAAGAGTTTGGAAAAAAGTTTGCAAAACATCTCAACTTGTGTACATATTATAACACCTATTGGAAGAAAAAAAAAACCGAAGAATATAATGATGTTAATTTTTTTGGTAAAAAAGGCACCAATTCCTGAGTAGAATTTAAACTTTTCCAACAGGGTATTCAAATTTGCAATCGGTTCACAAGTAGTCCCACAATTACAAACATACCTACGATACCTTGACCAAAATTTAAACAAAAATTAATATAAGTTCAATAACTCATAAGCCATTAAAAATTCCGACTTTTTAACATCTTTTGATTAAAAAAAAAATCAGTAAGGAAAGGGAAAAGTCGGGCGGAGCCGACTATATAATACCCTACACCACCGAGTATACGTAATACTTTTAACAGATAGAACTTATATCCAAATTTAGTCAGACTTTAATATTGTTTACGGTATTTTGTTATGACTTCCAACAACCGTGCGAAGTACGGCCGAAATTGGTATTTAATCTAATTGAACTCCCAATTAATTTATCTTCTGATTTTAACCACGGTTTTTTGTTACAATGATTCGGCTTTTGTGACCATTGTGTCCAATTTATTGACCTCTGGACTGGTCTTACTATCTATTGAACTAAGGTGTCTTTATTCGTTTATTCATGGTGCATCTTTGTTTATCTTGCTGTTTACTCTGAGTCTACTATAGCATTCGTTCCAATATGCTTTTATAGAATTACCACATTCTTAATTCTAAAGCCTGTGAACCTCAGTCCCAATATAAGTTTCCGCATCCAAGGGCTCTCTGATTTTATTTCTCGGAGCGGACAACTATTTTGGAAAGCCTTTACTATAGCAGAGAACCAACTACGCCCTGCCAAAATTATTTATATCTAATAACTCTTCTGAACTTCTGTTATTACACGGAGAAACTTCACCAAATTTCCTTTGCTTGGGTATTCCATAAAAAGCTAAAAATCAACTTGAATTTGCAATAATTGGAGCTGTGATGATTTTCGCATCAAGCTTTTTATAAAACCTAATAGAAGAGCGTAGGGTGCAAAGATATTGTTAGTTTTACACTAAGTATACTTAAATAGTTTGCATTTTATATAAAAAAGAAAAATTGATATATTAGTAACTTACACAGGATAAAACAAGTAAAGGCGTGCTCAGTTCGGCCGGGCCGTGTCTTATATACCCTTCACCATGGATTACATTTGTCGAGTTCATTTCCCGATATCTCTTTTTAGGCAAACAAAGGATAAAAGAAAAGAATTGCTATGTTATTGAAGATGTAACAAGTTATGGTCCGATTCGGACTATAATTAAGGTGAATGTTGGAGAAAAGAGCAGAAGTCATTGTGTAAATTTCAGCCAATTCTAATAAAAGTGATCGGTTTATACGGGAGCTGTATCAGGCTATGGGCAGCTTCACACCATATTTAACACGTATGTTGATGGTCATAGGAGAAGCCGTTGTACAAAATTTTAGCCAAATCAGATAATAATTGCGCCCTCTAAAGGCTCAAGAAGTCAATATCCCAGATCGGTTTATATGGCAGCTATATCAGGTTATGGACAGATTTGAACCATACTTGTCTCAGTTGTTGGAAGTCATAATGAAATACGTCGTGCAAAATTTCAGCCAAATCCTATACGAATTACGCCCTGTAGAGGCTCAAGAAGTCAAGACCCCCGATCGGTTTATATGCAGCTATATCAGGTTATGGACCGATTTCAACACATATAGACTGTTGTTGGAAATAATAACAAAACACTTCGTGCTAAATCTTCTTCTTCTTTGAAAGTTAGCGTGCTTTCGACAGACAGACGGACGGACATACGGTCGAACATGGCTAGATCGACTTAAAATGTCTTGATTAATGTGTATACTTTATGGGGTCTTAGATGAATATTTCGAAAAGTTACAATCAGAATGACGAAATAAGTATGCCCCCATCCTATGGTGGAGGGAATAAAAAGGGACAAAAGACTAACATAGTTAATAAGTAATCTTAGAAATGGAAGGATATTCAATATTAATGACGTAGATGCCAATCTCTATGTATCCCCTTATTTTATGGCTAATGAAAGTGCATATTAATGAAACATAATTATAAACAAGTAAAAGCGTGCTAAGTTCGGCCGGGCCGAATCTTATATACCCTCCACCATGGATCGCATTTGTCGAGTTCTTTTCCCGGCATCTCTTCTTAGCAAAAAAAAAGGATATAAGAAAAGATTTGCTCTGCTATTAGAGCGATATCAAGATATGGTCCGGTTTGGACCACAATTAAATTATATGTTGGAGACCTGTGTAAAATGTCATCCAATTCGAATAAGATTTGCGCCCTTTGGTGGCTCAAGAAGTAAAATAGAGAGATCGATTTATATGGGAGCTGTATCGGCCTATAGACCCATTCAGACCATAATAAACACGTTTGTTAATGGTCATGAGAGAATCCGTCGTACAAAATTTCAGGCAAATCGGATAATAATTGCGAACTCTAGAGGCTCAAGAAGTCAAGATCCCAGATAGGTTTATATGGCAGCTATATCAGGTTATGAACCGACTTGTACTTTATTTGACATAGTTGTTGAAAGTAACAATAAAAAACGTCTTGCGAAATTTCAGCCAAATCGGATAGCCCTCTAGAAGCTCAAGAAATCAAGTCCCCAGATCTGTTTATATGACAGCTATATCAGGTTATTGACCGATTTGAACCATATTTAGCACAGTTGTTGGATATCATAACAAAATACTACGTGCCAAAATTCATTCAAATTGGATAAGAATTGCGCACTCTAGAGGCTCAAGAAGTCAAGACCCAAGATCGGTTTATATGACAGCTATATAAGGTTATGGAACGATTTGAACCATACTTGGCACAGTTGTTGGATATCGTAACAAAACACGTCGTGCAAAATTTCATTTCAATCGGATAAGAATTGCGCACTCTAGAGGCTCAAGAAGTCAAGACCCAAGATCGGTTTATATGGCAGCTATATCAGGTTATGGACCGATTTGAACCATACTTAGCGCAGTTGTTGGATATAATAGCAAAACACGTCGTGCAAAATTTCATTCAAATCGGATAAGGATTGCGCACTATAGAGGCTCAAGAAGTCAAGACCCAAGATCGGTTTATATGGCAGCTATATCAGGTTATGAATCGATTTGAACCATACTTGGCACAGTTGTTGGATATCATAACAAAACACGTCGTGCAAAATTTCATCCCAATCGGAT
Organism: Stomoxys calcitrans; assembly: GCF_963082655.1. Classification (NCBI taxonomy): domain Eukaryota; kingdom Metazoa; phylum Arthropoda; class Insecta; order Diptera; family Muscidae; genus Stomoxys; species Stomoxys calcitrans. Next base: position 145,031,537 of record NC_081554.1, on the reverse strand, counting down.
AAGAATTGCGCACTCTAGAGGCTCAAGAATTCAAGACCCAAGATCGGTTTATATGGCAGCTATATCAAAACATGGACCGATATGGCCCATTTACAATACCAACCGACCTACACTAATAAGAAGTATTTGTGCAAAATTTCAAGAGGCTAGCTTTACTCCTTCGGAAGTTAGCGTGCTTTCGACAGACAGACGGACGGACGGACGGACGGACGGACGGACGGACGGACGGACGCAATTCCTATCCGATTTGGCTGAAATTTTGCATGACGTATTTTATTTTTACTTTCAACAACTGTGTCAAATAACGTTCAAATCGGTTCATAACCTGATATAGCTGCCATATAAACCGATCTGGGATCTTGACTTCTTGAGCCTCTAGAGGTCGCAATTATTATCCGATTTGCCTGAAATTTTGTACGACGGATTCTCTCATGACCATTAACATACGTGTTTATTATGGTCTGAGGAGAGTCAAGAGAAAATCCTTCCTGCTAAATTTCGAGAGAATCGGTTTACAAATACCATTTTATTGCGTTATTACTGTAAAACGGACGAACATATATATGGGAGCTATATCTAAATCTGAACCAATTTAGAACAAACTTCTTATATATTGTTGTAGTGGTCGAGAAAGCGTTGTGCAAACTTTTGGAAAGATTGGTCTTTAAATGCTCTTGGAGTGGCTCTAGGAATGAAAATCAGGCGATATACATATAAGACAGTTTTATCTAAATCTGGACCGACTTCTATGAAATTCACACAGTAATGAGGAGAGTCAAGAGAAAATCCTTCCTGCTAAATTTCGAGAGAATCGGTTTACTAAAACCATTTTATTGCGTTATTACTGTAAATCGGATAGCTATATCCAAATCTGAACCGATTTTTTCCATTTTCAATCAGCTTCGTCCCTAGGCCGAAAAATATGTCTGTACAAAATTTGAAGACGATCGGATTAAAACAGCGACCTGTACTTTGTACTCAAATTAACATGGACAGACGGACAGTCGCTCGGTGTACTTATGAATATGTCCATCTCTCTTCTGGGTGTTAGAACCAAATGCACTAAGTTATAATACCCTGTACCACAGTAGTGGTGTAATGTATAATAAACTAGCTGGCCCGGTGTGCTCGCTACAACCATAAATATTTGCGGACCCTTTTGACATGGTCCAAATTTGAAAATTATTTATATTCGTATTTAATTCTAAAATAACATTCATTAGAATCCTATATTGTCGCGTTTGGTATACATGTCCATTTGGAGCATAATTTTGGGGTGGAGCACCCGCCTGGAGCACCCAAACTTTTATAGAAATTCTGTTTCTTACTCTCAAGACCTTTTCGTTTGAATCCCATATTGTCCCGATCAACCTACATTGCCATTTGGGGGTGAGTTTTGCGGTGGGCCACCTGGAACTTGATCCAAAATTTTTGTATAAATTTGGTCTTCTACTTCCAATTACCTTACATTTGATAATCGTATTGCCCCAATCGGTATCCACTTTCTGATTCGATTTAGCTATGTCCGTCTGTCTGTCCATGTTAATTTATGTTCAAAGTACAGGTCGCAGTTTTCATCCGATAGTCTTAAAATTTGGTATAGACAGGTTTTTTGGCCAAGAGACGAAGCCCATTGAAATTGGAAAAAATTGGTTCAGATTTTGATATAGCTCCCATATATATGTTCGTTCGATTTGCAGTAATAATGCAATAAAAGGGTCATTTGTTAACCGATTATCACGAATTTTAGCTGGAAGGATTTTATCTTAACCCTCGACTTTACTGGTGGATTTCATGGAAATCGAGATAGAATTGGATATAGCTCTCATCTGTATATAAATCCGCCGACCTTAATTTCTAGAGTCGCAGCAAGCGCATTTATTGTCCAATCTTGCCAAAAATTTGTACAACGCTTTCCTCGACGACTACCACAATATCTAAAAGTGTGCTCGAAATCGGTTCAAATTTAGATATAGCTCCTATATGTATGTTCGTTCGATTTTGAGAAATATTGCAATAAAATTCTCATTTGTTAACCGACTCCTTCGTAATTTGACAGGAGGGATTTTCATTTATTGACCAATCTTGAAGAAACTTTGTACAACTCTCTTTTCGTCAACTAGCACAATATCTGAAAAGTATGTTCCAAATAATTTGCAATAATATTGTCAAATGACAACCGGAGTTATTTTAGTTTTAACATATTTGCTCGAAATTTGATAGGGATTGCTTAATAACCCATCTGAAAACATCCGCCAAGGTTCATCAAAATTGGTTCAGAATTGAATATAGCTCCCATATTGTACTTATAGGGTGTTTGTAGTGTATTATACAGTCGGCACCGCCCGACTTTTGCCCTTCTTTATTGGTTTTTGGGATGTTGTTGGGGTTGGGGCTGACCCTACAAAACTTGGAATCAAATTGTTTTAACAATTTCCTACTCCACTCTTAAACACCTTTCATTCGATACCCGTACTGTCCCAATCGGTAAACATGTCTATTTGGGTGGGTTTTGGGGCTGGGCGACCCCCCACGGTTGTATGACCCCAAATTTGTATACCAAATGTGTTTTTGGGTTGTCATAATGGGCCGTACAAAATCGCTAAAATCGATGCACCCATCTCCGAGATCTGACGTTTTAGTAAATTGTGGCTCGAGAGCGGGTCCGTCCCTCTCATGGATATCATAAAATGGGGAACCTTACATGCATCGGGAAGCTACTCTCTACCATCTGTGAAAATTTCTTAAAAATCGGTTCATCTGTTTTTCATTCCATAGGTAACATACAAAGAAACAAATAAAATAGATGGATAACACGTTTTAATGAATCACTAGTTTTATTTTTGTTTAAAACAATTAAAAATGTGCTAAGGGCCGGGCCGAATCTTAGGAGTCCACCATCATGGATTTTGCTTAAAATGTATACAAAATAAATTTGGTTAAAGGGTATTTTTTTATTTTACATTCCAAACTTCTGTCAAATCAGCAAAAATTAAAGCTTCTAGGAACCGAACAAGGACCAGTCTCTCACCGGTTTAAATGGGAGCTATATCAGGCTATAGACTGAATTGGGCCGTATTTGGCGCAGTTGTTGGAAATCGCAACAGAATACCGCATAGGGAGTTCTGTGGGAGCTATATCATGTTATAGACCGGTTTGGACCGTACTTGAAAAAGCTGTTGGAAGTCATAACAGAACACTACGTGCCAAATTTCAGTTAAATCGGATGAAAATTGAAAATTGGATGGTAAAGCCTCAAGGAGCCAACTCGGGAGATCGGTTTTGTCACGTACCCCCATAGGAGGTCGCTCCACCTTTTCTCTGGAGTGGCAATTGATGCTGGCGGGCGCTGGCTGCTGGCGGTTGAGCTCCGGCTGTGGCTCAGTGGATGGGGCGCGGTTCTTTGCCAACACCTATTGCCAAAAAGGAGGGACAAAAAAAACTAAAATCAACCAGCTTGTGGATGGACAAATACAGCGGGTACGTAAACACTTGAAATTAAACACACAGGAAAAATGTCTTTATCGGTTCGCTGGCATGCCGGTCTTCCATGGCATGCCTCGGCCTAACCCTCCCCAAACCATGGTACTCCCGTGGCCCACTAAATCGGAGTACCCCAAAAGCTTACTCACCTGTTCATTACACCATTCCTTCCCCTTTCTTTAGTCTTCTATCCCTTCATGGGAAAGAAAAAAAAAACCAAAAATATTTCATTCTAACATTCGTACAACATTCGGTACTGCTTTATTTGGAGGTCACAACCTCCCTGATACTCTCAATTTTGACATTTATAACTAAACTTGTAATGACCAAAGAAAAGGTAGTTAAGAAATTAAAATTCAAGTTATCAAGACTAACAAGTTTTTCGTAAAACAATTTACTTTAAGCAAAAACAGTAGTTTGGATCAAAATTAGCAAAAATTATTTTTCAAGCTAAATTTAAGGCTTTCAAATTTAATTTCTCAATCTCGTGTTTTCAGGTTCCTGGTTCTACTGGCGACTGTTCCGGATAAAACCCAATGGAGTCCCCGGGTATTGTGGTCCTGGTGGCAGCCTCTGCGGCCAATAGGGTCCCTTTTAGGTTCTCGTTTGTCCGTCCGTCCGTCTAGTCTTTGGTAAGTAATTGTCGTGTTTAAGTGTATATGTCGCAGTCAGTTCTTGTCTAAAAAAGTTTTTTTCTTTTATTATTTTCTAGGGGTTTTCTGATGTGCTGCTTTCTCAGCACTGTAAGGTCAACATTGGCTGATGGGCAAGGAAATATCCTCTACTATCCACTACCTAACCTAACTATGAGCTCATGCTTAGGTTACTCTATAGAACCCAACCAAAGGGTAAGTAATAAAAAAAAGCTCGATGTTGTCCCTACCTAATTTCCTTTTTTTCACTTTTTTTTTTACAGAAAAAACTTTTTTTTAACAAAAATAAATCCGTCGAGAGTCAACCGTCTGTATGCCTGTCTGTTTATGGTCAGAGAAACTTTTTGGACTACCTTATGGACACTGGAGTATGCGACAGCGTCTAGGTCCCTCGGTGGAGTAGCGACAGGAGTTGTGGATATGCCAATTGCAGCAGCTGAAGTCTTTTATACGTGTGGCAGTGGAGGTGGAGGAGTCTTGACTTTCGCTTTTATTTTTAGACTTAAGTTTTTAGCTTTAAATTTTACATTATATGATTTGATTTCTTTTCTATTTCTTTTCAGTGTTTTTTACAGCTTTACTTTCTTTAAGCTTTAAGCTTTCCGATTTCTTTTATTCTTTTATTTTTCAAGTTATTTTAAATCATTGTAAAATTTTCATAAATATATATATATATATACACATATATACGGTTTTTAGAATTTTGCCTTATATTTGTAACTTTTTCTATAGCTTTAAGATGTTCACTAAAACTTTACATTTGTTTTAAATTATTCCTTTAGTTTTCACCACTTTGTTTATTCTGTGACACCGCTCAATAAACACATTAAATTTTCTTTTGCTAATTCACTTGTGTTTAATTCTTTTTTATATTTACTAATGGCTCCACCTCCGTCTGCTGCCAAGGTCCAATCGAAAAAGAACTTGTCATCCTCCACATACTGACCATCATGGTTCCCCCAAGCCATCATGTCCACCGAGGAACCATCATGAAAATTGCTTTTCCAAAATAGCAAAAACAAAAATCATATGTTTCTTTGAAGTGTCGTTGTAGTGGTCACATTTGTATGTGGAGGTAACATATGGTGGTAGCGCAGGGTTGTATTCCCTAGTTGCCATAAAAACGTGACTGTTCAAAACCAGATGTCGCTCTACTCCAATCAGACATAGGGTGACACGCTACAAACCCAACCATCCTTTAGACATCACTGTCATAGGATGGGAGGGAAAAACAATTCTCTCGCTGTGTATATTGTGACAAAACGTGTGAACGTACCTTTAGTCAAACCTATCTCAGCGGGTGCAGGCCCCTTAAGAAAATGTAATTCTTCCTCAATAAATATACCTTGAGCTATAAGTATACCTTGACTCGAGTAGTACCTACCCGGTACTCGATTAACCAGTTATACCTTCCTAAGACATACCTTGATCAAATTAACTTCATATCAATAAAGCGGACGGACGGAAAAAATATGCTGAATAAGCATTTAAATTAAAGGTAAGTAAAAGTAGTAAAAATAAATATTGTGAAACAAAAAAAAGAAAAAAAAATAAAATAAAATAAGCATATAAAAATGCTTTGAATAAAAAAATTACAAGGCGCGTCCAAAAAAAGTGCGGTAAACTTTACGTGTGTGCGTGTGTGTGTGTGTATAGAAATGAATGGACGAGTAACTACGCCAAAAAAACTTAATAAAAAAACACTACTCGCTTAACAAAACGCCATAAAAATGAAATGTAATTAAAAAAAGTGTAATGTATAGAAAATTATATGCCGGCCGTGGAGGAATTCCCATGAAAAAGTGAATTATAAGATAAAAATTGTTATACGGTGTGTGTGTGAGTGGAACCAAACGGCGGTAAACTTAAATAACAGGCACCGGCCAGTAAATAATGCCGGACAAAGAATTAATAGAAAAAAGTAAAAAAACTGAATTTTTAAAACAGTGAAAATTGGCAGAAAAATAAATTTAAATGGTTATGTACAAATCATATGTGGTTTTGCAAAACGTAACCTAGAAAAAAAAACTCTAACTAAAAAAAAATTCAACCAAAAAAAAACGGTTTATTTTGATGTGCAAGTGTGTGTGTCTTTAAGTGCGTATGACTTTACGGTATCCCTACCATTATCTGTAAACCACTCAAATCATGAATGGAGGTGGGGGTGCTAAAACCAAACTGAGTGCCAAGACAAATTACTCCGCAAAAAGTGAAGTGGGAGAAACCAACAAAAACAATTGCGGAAAATGTGTGTGTGTCATGTGCCTAATGTAATGCAAACATAGAACAGGTGTTAACACTCTCTTCTTCTTGTGATTTAAACAGATCGAAAGAAACAGAACGATAATGAAATGCTGTGAATCATTTATAAGTTCAATGAACGCAGAGTGAAAGTGTTGTAAGAAAGTTAAAGTAAAATCAAGGTAAACTCTCAACTTGGAAAACGGGGAAAAAAAATAAAAGAAAATTCATAAAAATTGTGTAAACACAAAAAATTAAAGGAAATGAAAAAGGAAAATTAGAAATTTTCGAAATAATAAAAAAACAAATATACAAAAGGAAATTTTCGGAACCAAAGCTAAAATGTTTGAATGAAATTAATGTGAAATAAAAGAATTATTTCAGCGAAAATACAAACACCAAAGTTAAAAATGTTAAAAAAAAACAATATAGATAAAATTAAAGTCTATTTTCATTTAGTCAAATAAGTGAAAATAACAAGCCGCCAATTTAAATCAGAAAATTTTTAAATAACAAAAAAAACAAGAATCTAAAAAAAAACTACGAAGCTCCCAAAAATAAAAAATAAAATGAGATTCAAAAGCAAAAATTCCTCAAAAGTTTAAATTTCAAAAATAAAAACAAAAATTCCTCTAAAAAATTAAAAAAAATTCGAACCAAAAGAAAATCTTAAAATAATAAAAAAAAAACATTGCATTTTGACTAAACAAACTTTCTTCTTGGTTCTCTTTCCAGATGCTGCAACGACACCTAACTCGCATCGGCCGCTTCGCTTGAGAGCACGGACCATACCAGACGTGGACCAGCGACATAATGTGCCCAGGGCAGATGAACTGGTAAGTGTCAAATAAATAATACGCCACGGCGTATTCTTTATTACTCCTCTCAGCCCCCTACTTGCACTCACCACGGCATCCCTCGCTCCATGTCCAAGATGCCATAGTGATAGAAAGACGGGTCACCCATTGCGAGGTTGATATGAGGCTCTACCGTGGTTGAGTGATATCCTGGGGCCGGCATCGAGGGATGACAATCTCTCGTCCGGACAAAACGCCTTCCGCCGCAACTCGCGCTCCATGTCCAAGATGCCATAGTGATAGAAAGACGGGTCACCCATTGCGAGGTTGACAGCGAGCTCTCCGGCGGTCGAGGCACCCCAGATAGGCAGAGAGAAATGGCACTACTCCGTTCTAACCCCTGTGCACATTACACCACTGGAACACTCCTGGCGGCCCCGCACTCGCGACTGCGTAAGACCACGAGTTTCGTCGCTCTCAGTCCCCGACGGATAACTCAGGTAAGTCGAACGGTAAGTATAAAGTCCCAAACCTCTAGGTATATATAATCATCCTACACACACACATTCTTCACCGCTTGCCGACGATGGGATATTAATCGCAAGACGATTCTTATGGAAACAATCCGAAATAGCTGCAAATAAACGGCTTCGCCTACAAAGCAGCTCAAGGCAACAAAAAACTTCAAGACTGGATCCAAAAATTCTATGCCTCCTAAAACTAAAGCTAAGTATCCATTACTATAAATTCAAAATATAATCCAAATCCTAATTCATTTTTCTCTTATCCTATAGCTTCTTACACTACTGCCTAATACCTATGGACCTTGGGCCTATGTGATGGAATCCAACTTATAGCTAAAACGGTAAGTCACTGATTTCAATTTTTATTAACTTTTTATCGTCGCGCCGAGGCATACTTTGTAAGGTACTATGCTATGTAAAACTTCTCTTCAAAGAGGTGTCGCACTGCGGCACGCCGTTCAGACTCGGCTATACAAAGAAAAGCCTCTTATAATCGTGTTTAAACTTGAATCGGACTACACTCACTGATATGTGAGAAGTCTGCCCCCGTTCCTTAGTGGAATGTCCATGGGTAAAATTTGCCATTTGCTTTATCGGACACATTGGTAGTTAGAAGATATTTACTGCTTTAGGTCCTTAGCATGGTATACGCCCAATGATTTCCCTTTTAGATCTTCAATCTGATATAAGCACTTTCCGACTGCTTTAACTATTCGACACTTTATGTATTTCTTGTTGAGTTTTGCGTTGATATTTCTACTGAAGTCGCTCAATTGATGGTTACGTCGATAAACCTCTTGACCTGGGAAAAACCTGACTCTTCTGGCACGAATGTTGTATTTGTTAGCCCTATCGCGGTAATTCTTCTGTAACCTTTTCCTGACCTCTTCCCTCACTAATTCCAAATGGTTCGATTTTGGTAAAGCACTAAACTCTGGGTCTTTCAAAGAGTCTAATTGTCTGGCCAGCCTATAAACGCTGCCGTGCGTAATCATACTGGTTCCAAAAAGAGCAAAATAAGGTGTCATGCCTATTGAAGAATGCACCGATGACCGCAATGCGCACTCGATTGCAGACAAGTTTTGGTCCCAATCCCTTTGATCCTCCTGCAAGTATGAACGAATGGCCGCCAATATAGATTGATTAACTCGTTCTGATGCGTTAGCTTGAGGTGAATAGAGTCCCGTCTTCATATGGACTACACCGTAAGCCTCTATAAACGCCGCGAAATCTTTCCCAGTAAATTGTTTCCCATTGTCGGATAAAATAGTTTCGGGCACACCAAATTTGTGGAAAACTTCTTGCTCAAGAAATCTAATAACATTTCGAGCGGTTGCCTTTCCCATTGGTTTTAATAAAACATATTTGGTCAGGTGGTCTAAGACAATAAAAATGTAGCAGTTTCCTGCCTTAGAGCGTACATAAGGGCCCAAAAAATCAATGTAGATTTTCTGAAAAGGACGACTGATTTCTACCATTGCCCCCATCGGCTGACGCATTGGCTGATTATTCGGCTTAGCCTCTTTACACACTTGGCACTTCTGAACGAAAAGTCTGACCTGAGCACTCATGTTAGGCCAGTAGTAATATTCTTTCAACCTAAACAGTGTCTTGTGAAAGCCGCCGTGCGCTGCTGTGCTGGGACAATGAGCTTTCTCTATAGCAGATGCCGTGAGCGATTCCGGTACCCATAGTTTCCATACTGAATCCTCGTAAGGAAGGTCCACAGTCACTGGTGTTGTCCGTTTGTAGAGATAGCCATCAATGACTCTTAAGTCTGGCAAATCCTTCTGGTTAGCCTCCACGGCTTTGATCTTCTCAAGGTACTCCTCTTCCTTAAACTCGGCCGCATTGAGGTCTACTAGACTAAAGGATGGAAAATCCAATTCATCAAGATTATAGCGCGAAAGCGCGTCAGGTACCACGTTTTGACTACCCCGGCGGTGTTCTATTTCGAAGTTGTGCCCCTGCAGTAAAAGACTCCATCTTGCCAGACGACCGCTCAGCTCTTTGTTGCCCATCAACCACTTAAGTGATGAATGATCTGTGATGACCGTAAACGGCATCAGCTCTATATAAGGGCGAAACTTTTTTATTGCCATCACCACGGCTAGGCACTCCCTTTCGGTGACGGAGTAATTTTTCTGCGCTGGGGACAACTTCTGCGACATGAACGCTATCGGATGCTCGCCTCCTTCATCGTCTTTTTGAAATAGGACACCACCAATACCAACGTCGGATGCATCACACTGGATGTAAAAATGTTTCCGGAAATCGGGGTGTCTTAAGACTGGACTACGGGTTAATGCCTCCTTTAGCCGTTCAAACCCTATTTTGGCTTCATCACCAAACTCAAAACCACGCCCTTTCTTTAATGTGTCGAAAATTGGTGCTGCGATGGTCGCATAATCGGCAATAAAACGGCGATACCAGCCTGTCATACCTGTGAAACGCCTAACCTGTTTGACATTCTTTGGGTATTCGTACCCCACTATCGCAGAAACCTTGTCAGGATCAGGCTTTACTCTTCCCTCACCAACTATATACCCGAGGTATCGTAGCTCTTTAAAACAGAAATTTGACTTTGCCACGTTAATTGTTAGACCAGCGCGTTTAAGGCCTTTGCCACTTGTCTCAAAAGGTCGAGATGTGTTTCAAAATCTGGGGCCACTATGAGCAGGTCATCCAAATAAACAAACACTCTTTCACGGAGATGCGCAGGAATCACCTTATCCATTAACCGGCACATCCTCTGGGCTGCGTTACACAACCCAAAGGGCATTACGGTGAACTGGTATAGGGGTCTTCCTGGTACAGTAAAGGCCGTTTTTTCCCTGCTCTTCAACTCGAGTGGTATCTGCCAGAAAGCATCTTTCAGATCCACACTCGATATGAAATGCGTATCCCCTAGCCGGCTGAGAAGGCCCTCAATGTTTGGGAGCGGATAGGCATCCTTGACAGTAATGGAATTGAGCTTTCGAGCATCCAGGCATAATCTATTTTTTGTGCCTTTCCGGACTAATGTCACTGGGTTATTCCAGGGGCTCTCACTGGGCTCAATGACCCTCATGTCAAGCATCCTATCTAGCTCTGCATACATTAGGCTTTGCACTGCTGGAGATACAGGGTAATGACGTTGCTTTACTGGTATTGCATCTGCCGTGTCAATAGTGTGTGTCTCTAAGGATGTGCTTCCCAATCCCCTTATCTCGAAAGACGGAAACTGAGATATGACCTCGTCTAATCTCCCCCTCTGATCACTGTTCAATTGATGCTTGGATGGGTCAATAGGGACGTCTTCTGCCTCCTCCTCCAACGACAAACTTTCAACACTGGCTAGCAATTTATATCGTTTCATGAAATCGACCCCAAGGTATAGTGCTTTACTTAAAGTGGGGACTAAGAAAAATGTTACCTCACTTTCCATTTTACCAAGTTTCACTGGGACCCGAATACGTCCTACAACCTTGTGCGGTGTTCCGTCTGCTGTGCCGACTTGTGCCGAAAACTTAAAAATTGGTATCTGCGCCCTCTCAACTAACTCTAGGCAGCCTTTGCCTAAGACGGTGACTGTTGCGCCACTATCTAACAACCCCTCTACCTCTTCATTTCCAATTTTCACTCGCAAGTAAAGACGAGTGTCTTCTCCTTCATATAAGGTAGATGAGGCTATCTCCTGCCTGAGTTTCCTTCTAGACCTATACCGCTCTCTAGCTCTTTTGATTCGCAGATGTCTCTTCCAATTGTTTAGGGTCTGTTTCGACTCAAAAGAGATAAGCTGACTTACCTTACCTATATCTAAAAACTTATTTAATACACTATTATCATACAATTCATTCTTCTCATTATATTTTTTTAATTCATTAACTTCACTTAATTCACTAAATATCCTAGCTCTAACTTGATTATACTCCTGCATTCTTACGTTCCAAGGCCTTATCTCTTTAAGTTTAAATTCATTCCGTTTACTACTACTACTAACACTATTTTTCTCTAAAACTATTTCAGGTTCCATCTGTTCATTTGCAACGATTCTTATTTGGGGTTTGTTTGTGCCGGACGCGTTGTCCCCTTCACCGAGCCCGTCTGGATGTTTCCCTTACACTTGGGACAATTTGGCTTGACAACGTTCTCCAAACCACAACCATAACAGAACAGCTTTCGTGTTGTCGAAGGGCAGTCCATGAATCCGTGTCCTCTTTCTTTGCAATTCCAGCACACATAGTTTGCTTGTCTTGAAATTGCCTCCACTTCAAATTCTTGTGGCTCATCCGCCTCGATGGCATGGACTCGTGGAGCAAACTGCTGCCTATGTCCCTGGTTTGCTTGCCTTTGATTTGCCAACATTGTTTCGGCCTTTCTGCATTCTTCACGGAAGTGTTGGAGGCCATACATGCGAATTGGGAACACCAAAGCTGCCAAAACCGGTTTCAAGTTACCTTTCATCATCTCCACCAGCATGTTTTCGCTCATTGGCTCTCGTTGCTGGTGTCGCAAACGCAGCATCGCATTATAGAAATCTTCGAAAGGCTCCTGTGGACCTTGTCTTCTATCCATCATACGCCGCTGCACGTCGAAATCACTCTCAAATTTCCTGAACTGAGACAGGAATGCCTCTTTTAGCGCCTCAAAGCTCTGAACTCGCCCCAATCGTCGTTGCATCCAGTACCAGTCCTCTGCTGGTCCCTCTAGAAGTTGCGGGAACTTTACTAGCACCTCGTCTTCATCGCATTCATGATCTGCTTTCAATTGCTCCAATCTAAATATGAAATCTTCAGCTGTAATGGATTTGGATGTGCCATCAAATTTCAGCTTCCATTTTTCCATGTCCACTTTTCGTATATGGCTTCTTGACGCAGTAGAAAGATGTGGGTATGGTACTGGTGCAGCACCTGATTGTGGTGGCAGTCGCCATGTCTGCTCATTCTCGTTGTGGTACTGCCTGGGCTGTCTGTGACTCGCCATCTGCTGCGGTAACAAATTAGCAATTTGTGGCTGGTAGCTATGGTTGCTCTGTGGCATTATTGTTTCCAGAGGTACTTGTCGTGCTCGCTCTGTGTATGGAAACACGCGTGCATTTGGCATGGATGTGGGATCTTGTGGTGGTTGATTGGACACCGGCGGATTTTGATGCGATGATTGTACAGCGCCATTCGTCAAACTTTCCTGGACTAGTTGTGGCACTAATCTTCTGAGCCTCTCGTCCAGTATCCGTATAAGCTCTATTTGACCTAAGCCAATAGCCGAATCAATTACATCCTCTAAATGGTTGTCGGTACCTTGGGCCAATCTGTCGGTGGCTACATTATTCGCTTGCGGTCCATTTTGCCGGATGTCTCTGTATATATTTTGCGCGGTTATACTGCCAAAATTTGGGGTCTCTGGAGATGTCTCGTTTATTGCTGAGATTGACGCACCAACGACTGACTGTGCTGGGCTTGAAACTGCCGATGACACTATATTAGCGGGCACTATCATTGTTGCGGTTGTGCAAGCTCCTGCTGTGGTCGTTGTGGTTGTTAGCATCGTTGTTGTTGTGTTTGTTGTTGCTGTTGCTGCCATGTTAGAACAGATGGGACCTAATCCCCCCTCTTCGTAGCTATTTGCCCTAGTTCTTACCATTTAGTTTGTTGATTAATAATGACTGAAAAAAAATCATATATCTTTTATATTTTCAGAAAAAACACGCACATAAATCTTACAGTTTAAACTGATATGCTATGCCTAAATACAAGGAAAGGAATGTGAATGGTGTAATTTACAAACAGGTGAGTACAAAGCAAACCAATAAAGACAAATAAAGTAGAAATTCAATGTCCTCCAAAATAACTTAATTTCTTCTCTTTTCTTTCCAAGGTTGCGTTCCGCTGACATTAATAAAACAAAAGGTTATTACCTGGGATTGAATTTGCCCCCTTAACGAGAAACCAAAGGTCACTGAAGGACATCTATAACGATACCATGCAGGCCTCTCTTGGTTTGGCATTTGCTTAAACAACAAGAAGGAAAACGGACGGACAGGTAGGCAAATACAATTTGGGCTATTGAATCTAAAACTATTTTATATTAATGCATTTTTCTCTCCCTAGAAACGTCGCAAACGACCATCGGAACTTGGATCCCGTTAAGCCGTGACTTACGCCTCCTTCATGGATTGTGAAAAATACACTGCTACAATTGTATCCATGTAAGTTTCATGAATTCCTCCATGAGACTCACGGTTTCAGCTTCCATTAACCCATCACCGGGGCTTACATGGGCGGAAAATATGAAACAAACATGGAACGATTGAAACTATAATGATGTGGTAAGCCTGATCTCTCAGGCCCCATGTTGCGGGCGCCATTTTCTTGTCACGTACCCCCATAGGAGGTCGCTCCACCTTTTCTCTGGAGTGGCAATTGATGCTGGCGGGCGCTGGCTGCTGGCGGTTGAGCTCCGGCTGTGGCTCAGTGGATGGGGCGCGGTTCTTTGCCAACACCTATTGCCAAAAAGGAGGGACAAAAAAAACTAAAATCAGCCAGCTTGTGGATGGACAAATACAGCGAGTACGTAAACACTTGAAATTAAACACACAGGAAAAATGTCTTTATCGGTTCGCTGGCATGCCGGTCTTCCATGGCATGCCTCGGCCTAACCCTCCCCAAACCATGGTACTCCCGTGGCCCACTAAATCGGAGTACCCCAAAAGCTTACTCACCTGTTCATTACACCATTCCTTCCCCTTTCTTTAGTCTTCTATCCCTTCATGGGAAAGAAAAAAAAAACCAAAAATATTTCATTCTAACATTCGTACAACATTCGGTACTGCTTTATTTGGAGGTCACAACCTCCCTGATACTCTCAATTTTGACATTTATAACTAAACTTGTAATGACCAAAGAAAAGGTAGTTAAGAAATTAAAATTCAAGTTATCAAGACTAACAAGTTTTTCGTAAAACAATTTACTTTAAGCAAAAACAGTAGTTTGGATCAAAATTAGCAAAAATTATTTTTCAAGCTAAATTTAAGGCTTTCAAATTTAATTTCTCAATCTCGTGTTTTCAGGTTCCTGGTTCTACTGGCGACTGTTCCGGATAAAACCCAATGGAGTCCCCGGGTATTGTGGTCCTGGTGGCAGCCTCTGCGGCCAATAGGGTCCCTTTTAGGTTCTCGTTTGTCCGTCCGTCCGTCTAGTCTTTGGTAAGTAATTGTCGTGTTTAAGTGTATATGTCGCAGTCAGTTCTTGTCTAAAAAAGTTTTTTTCTTTTATTATTTTCTAGGGGTTTTCTGATGTGCTGCTTTCTCAGCACTGTAAGGTCAACATTGGCTGATGGGCAAGGAAATATCCTCTACTATCCACTACCTAACCTAACTATGAGCTCATGCTTAGGTTACTCTATAGAACCCAACCAAAGGGTAAGTAATAAAAAAAAGCTCGATGTTGTCCCTACCTAATTTCCTTTTTTTCACTTTTTTTTTTACAGAAAAAACTTTTTTTTAACAAAAATAAATCCGTCGAGAGTCAACCGTCTGTATGCCTGTCTGTTTATGGTCAGAGAAACTTTTTGGACTACCTTATGGACACTGGAGTATGCGACAGCGTCTAGGTCCCTCGGTGGAGTAGCGACAGGAGTTGTGGATATGCCAATTGCAGCAGCTGAAGTCTTTTATACGTGTGGCAGTGGAGGTGGAGGAGTCTTGACTTTCGCTTTTATTTTTAGACTTAAGTTTTTAGCTTTAAATTTTACATTATATGATTTGATTTCTTTTCTATTTCTTTTCAGTGTTTTTTACAGCTTTACTTTCTTTAAGCTTTAAGCTTTCCGATTTCTTTTATTCTTTTATTTTTCAAGTTATTTTAAATCATTGTAAAATTTTCATAAATATATATGTATATATATATACACATATATACGGTTTTTAGAATTTTGCCTTATATTTGTAACTTTTTCTATAGCTTTAAGATGTTCACTAAAACTTTACATTTGTTTTAAATTATTCCTTTAGTTTTCACCACTTTGTTTATTCTGTGACACCGCTCAATAAACACATTAAATTTTCTTTTGCTAATTCACTTGTGTTTAATTCTTTTTTATATTTACTAATGGCTCCACCTCCGTCTGCTGCCAAGGTCCAATCGAAAAAGAACTTGTCATCCTCCACATACTGACCATCATGGTTCCCCCAAGCCATCATGTCCACCGAGGAACCATCATGAAAATTGCTTTTCCAAAATAGCAAAAACAAAAATCATATGTTTCTTTGAAGTGTCGTTGTAGTGGTCACATTTGTATGTGGAGGTAACATATGGTGGTAGCGCAGGGTTGTATTCCCTAGTTGCCATAAAAACGTGACTGTTCAAAACCAGATGTCGCTCTACTCCAATCAGACATAGGGTGACACGCTACAGTTTATATGGAAGTAATATCAGGTTATTGACAGATTTCAACCGTACATGACACAGTTATTGGAAGTCATAACAGATTACTACATGCAAAATTTCAGCCAAATCGGACAAAAATTAAATCTAAACCGATATGGCCCATTTGCAATCCCCAATGACCTACATCGATGTTACGTATCTTTGCAAAATTTCAAGCGGCTAGCTTTACCCGTTCGACCGCTATCGTGATTTCGACAGATGGAAGGTCGGGCGGACGGACATTTCCAGATCGACTCAGAATGTCGAGACGATCAAGAATATGTATACTTTATGGGGTCTAAGACGAATATTTCAAGGTTTTACAAACGGACTGACTAGATTAGTATACCCCCATGCTATGGTGCTGGGTATATAAACCCTTAAAGATGAATAGGAGCGAATTTAAGTCGGGGAATCGAAAAGCTCGTTAAAGGATGTGTTGGATAAGAGTTGTCTCTTTCGACTTTCCTGCATGTCGGTTTTTAAATTATATCTCTCATCCACCAAAGAAACCTTAGTATTGTGCGCCTTCAGAAAATATAATATCTGATTGATCCATGAAAAGTTATATAGATGGTAAAACAAGAAACGATAATTCTCTTTAAAGTAGTAAAGCTTCTTGTTTAGGTCCTTTTATATGATTTTAAATCATTAGCTTCAGTAAAAATACAAATTTAATAAAATTAATCAATCATGTCATATATAAATCCCTTTAAGTGTGAGTGTAAGCTACAAAATGACAAATTACAATGTCACTGCTTCAGTTGACAGTTCATAATTAAATATTTCATACACTTTTAATTTATTCAATATTCCTGTTTTTCAACAGTGTTGTCGCGTATAAATGCATATTTTAAAATGTAAATAATAACAAGTAAAAAGGCGTTAAGTTCGGCCGGGCCGAACTTTGGATACCCACCACCTCGGGAATATATGTAAACCACCTTTCATCAAAATTCGGTG
Source organism: Stomoxys calcitrans (assembly GCF_963082655.1). Taxonomy (NCBI): domain Eukaryota; kingdom Metazoa; phylum Arthropoda; class Insecta; order Diptera; family Muscidae; genus Stomoxys; species Stomoxys calcitrans. Next base: position 145,014,471 of record NC_081554.1, on the reverse strand, counting down.
GAAATTTCATACCTTATGTCCCATATCAGTTATATCAAAATATGTTCCGATTTGGACCAAATACTAAAAGTACACTAGCTATATCTAAAAATAAACCGATCTGAACGATATACGACACGGATGTCGAAAAGCCTAACATAAGTCACTGTCAAATTTCAGTGAAATGCGCCTTTTATGGGGCCAAGACCTTAAATCGCGATATCGGTCTATATGGCAGCTATATTCAAATCTCGACCGATCTGGGCAAAATTGAAGAAGGACTTCGAAGAGCCTAACCAAACTCACTGTCCCAAATTTCAGCGACATCGGACAATAAATGCGTCTTTTATGGCCCCAAAACCTAAAACATAGATATCGGCCAATATGGCAGCTATATCCAAATCTGAACCGATCTGTGCGATATTGCAGAAGTATGTCAAGGGGTTTAACTTAACTCACTGTCCCAAATTTTGGCGACATCGGATAATAAATAAGCATTTTATGGGCCCAAAACCATAAATCAAGAAATCGGTCTATATGGCAGCTATATCCAAATCTGAACCGATCTGGGCCAAATTGAAGAAAGATGTCGAAAGGCATAACACAACTCACTGTCTCAAATTTCAGCAAGATCGGATAATAAATGTGGCTTTTATGGGACTTAGACCCTAAATCGGATGATCGGTCTATATGGCAGCTATATCCAAATCTGGACCGATCTGAGCCAAATTCACGGAGGATGTCAAAGGGCCTAACACAACTCACTGTCCCAAATTTCAGCAAGATCGGATAATAAATGTGGCTTTTAGACTTTGACCCTAAATCGGATGATCGGTCTATATGGCAGCTATATCCAAATCTGGACCGATATGGGCCAAATTCAACAAGGATGTCGAAGGGCCTAACACAACTCACTATCCCAAATTTCAGCAAAATCGGACAATAAATGTGGCTTTTATGGGCCTAAGACCCTAAATTGGCATATCGGTCTATATGGCAGCTATATCCAAATCTGAACCGATCTGGGCCAAATTGAAGAAAGATGTCGAAAGGCATAACACAACTCACTGTCTCAAATTTCAGCAAGATCGGATAATAAATGTGGCTTTTATGGGACTTAGACCCTAAATCGGATGATCGGTCTATATGGCAGCTATATCCAAATCTGGACCGATCTGAGCCAAATTCACGGAGGATGTCGAAGGGCCTAACACAACTCACTGTCCCAAATTTCAGCAAAATCGGATAATAAATGTGGCTTTTATGGGCCTAAGTCCCTAAATCGGCCGATCGGTCTATATGGGGGCTATATCAAGATATAGTCCGATATAGCCCATCTTCGAACTTAACCTGCTTATGGACAAACAAGTAAAAAGGCGTTAAGTTCGGCCGGGCCGAACTTTGGATACCCACCACCTCGGGAATATATGTAAACCACCTTTCATCAAAATTCGGTGGAAATTTCATACCTTATGTCCCATATCAGTTATATCAAAATATGTTCCGATTTGGACCAAATACTAAAAGTACACTAGCTATATCTAAAAATAAACCGATCTGAACCATATACGACACGGATGTCGAAAAGCCTAACATAAGTCACTGTCAAATTTCAGTGAAATGCGCCTTTTATGGGGCCAAGACCTTAAATCGCGATATCGGTCTATATGGCAGCTATATTCAAATCTCGACCGATCTGGGCAAAATTGAAGAAGGACTTCGAAGAGCCTAACCAAACTCACTGTCCCAAATTTCAGCGACATCGGACAATAAATGCGTCTTTTATGGCCCCAAAACCTAAAACATAGATATCGGCCAATATGGCAGCTATATCCAAATCTGAACCGATCTGTGCGATATTGCAAAAGTATGTCAAGGGGTTTAACTTAACTCACTGTCCCAAATTTTGGCGACATCGGATAATAAATAAGCATTTTATGGGCCCAAAACCATAAATCAAGAAATCGGTCTATATGGCAGCTATATCCAAATCTGAACCGATCTGGGCCAAATTGAAGAAAGATGTCGAAAGGCATAACACAACTCACTTTCTCAAATTTCAGCAAGATCGGATAATAAATGTGGCTTTTATGGGACTTAGACCCTAAATCGGATGATCGGTCTATATGGCAGCTATATCCAAATCTGGACCGATCTGAGCCAAATTCACGGAGGATGTCGAAGGGCCTAACACAACTCACTGTCCCAAATTTCAGCAAGATCGGATAATAAATGTGGCTTTTAGACTTTGACCCTAAATCGGATGATCGGTCTATATGGCAGCTATATCCAAATCTGGACCGATATGGGCCAAATTCAACAAGGATGTCGAAGGGCCTAACACAACTCACTATCCCAAATTTCAGCAAAATCGGACAATAAATGTGGCTTTTATGGGCCTAAGACCCTAAATTGGCATATCGGTCTATATGGCAGCTATATCCAAATCTGAACCGATCTGGGCCAAATTGAAGAAAGATGTCGAAAGGCATAACACAACTCACTGTCTCAAATTTCAGCAAGATCGGATAATAAATGTGGCTTTTATGGGACTTAGACCCTAAATCGGATGATCGGTCTATATGGCAGCTATATCCAAATCTGGACCGATCTGAGCCAAATTCACGGAGGATGTCGAAGGGCCTAACACAACTCACTGTCCCAAATTTCAGCAAAATCGGATAATAAATGTGGCTTTTATGGGCCTAAGTCCCTAAATCGGCCGATCGGTCTATATGGGGGCTATATCAAGATATAGTCCGATATAGCCCATCTTCGAACTTAACCTGCTTATGGACAAACAAGTAAAAAGGCGTTAAGTTCGGCCGGGCCGAACTTTGGATACCCACCACCTCGGGAATATATGTAAACCACCTTTCATCAAAATTCGGTGGAAATTTCATACCTTATGTCCCATATCAGTTATATCAAAATATGTTCCGATTTGGACCAAATACTATAAGTACACTAGCTATATCTAAAAATAAACCGATCTGAACGATATACGACACGGATGTCGAAAAGCCTAACATAAGTCACTGTCAAATTTCAGTGAAATGCGCCTTTTATGGGGCCAAGACCTTAAATCGCGATATCGGTCTATATGGCAGCTATATTCAAATCTCGACCGATCTGGGCAAAATTGAAGAAGGACTTCGAAGAGCCTAACCAAACTCACTGTCCCAAATTTCAGCGACATCGGACAATAAATGCGTCTTTTATGGCCCCAAAACCTAAAACATAGATATCGGCCAATATGGCAGCTATATCCAAATCTGAACCGATCTGTGCGATATTGCAAAAGTATGTCAAGGGGTTTAACTTAACTCACTGTCCCAAATTTTGGCGACATCGGATAATAAATAAGCATTTTATGGGCCCAAAACCATAAATCAAGAAATCGGTCTATATGGCAGCTATATCCAAATCTGAACCGATCTGGGCCAAATTGAAGAAAGATGTCGAAAGGCATAACACAACTCACTGTCTCAAATTTCAGCAAGATCGGATAATAAATGTGGCTTTTATGGGACTTAGACCCTAAATCGGATGATCGGTCTATATGGCAGCTATATCCAAATCTGGACCGATCTGAGCCAAATTCACGGAGGATGTCGAAGGGCCTAACACAACTCACTGTCCCAAATTTCAGCAAGATCGGATAATAAATGTGGCTTTTAGACTTTGACCCTAAATCGGATGATCGGTCTATATGGCAGCTATATCCAAATCTGGACCGATATGGGCCAAATTCAACAAGGATGTCGAAGGGCCTAACACAACTCACTATCCCAAATTTCAGCAAAATCGGACAATAAATGTGGCTTTTATGGGCCTAAGACCCTAAATTGGCATATCGGTCTATATGGCAGCTATATCCAAATCTGAACCGATCTGGGCCAAATTGAAGAAAGATGTCGAAAGGCATAACACAACTCACTGTCTCAAATTTCAGCAAGATCGGATAATAAATGTGGCTTTTATGGGACTTAGACCCTAAATCGGATGATCGGTCTATATGGCAGCTATATCCAAATCTGGACCGATCTGAGCCAAATTCACGGAGGATGTCGAAGGGCCTAACACAACTCACTGTCCCAAATTTCAGCAAAATCGGATAATAAATGTGGCTTTTATGGGCCTAAGTCCCTAAATCGGCCGATCGGTCTATATGGGGGCTATATCAAGATATAGTCCGATATAGCCCATCTTCGAACTTAACCTGCTTATGGACAAAAAAAGTATCTGTGCAAAGTTTCAGCTCAATATCTCTATTTTTAAAGGCTGTAGCGTGATTTCAACAGACAGACGGACAGACGGACAGACGGACGGACATGTCTAGATCGTCTTAGATTTTTACGCTGATCAAGAATATATATACTTTATAGGGTCGGAAATGGATATTTCGATGTGTTGCAAACGGAATGACAAAATGAATATACCCCCATCCTTCGGTGGTGGGTATAAAAAAGTATCTGTGCAAAGTTTCAGCTCAATATCTCTATTTTTAAAGGCTGTAGCGTGATTTCAACAGACAGACGGACAGACGGACAGACGGACGGACATGTCTAGATCGTCTTAGATTTTTACGCTGATCAAGAATATATATACTTTATAGGGTCGGAAATGGATATTTCGATGTGTTGCAAACGGAATGACAAAATGAATATACCCCCATCCTTCGGTGGTGGGTATAAAAAGAATAAAAAAGCAACAACCTTTTTTCATCTTTTTATAATATGAAGCATATTTTTGCCGTTATTAGTCACAGAATAATGAATTTATTTGTTTATAATATTGCAAAACTATTTTCATTTCAATATTTTCAAGCAATTTTTTTACGGCATATAATTGGTTGTATGCGAGTATGCATTAGGTCGAAGGGGAGAAATTTCTTGTTTAGTATTCCAAAGGCAGGCGATTGGAATAATAAAATATTTTCATTAAATCAATACAATTTTTATGCCCACCCTCGAAAGGATGGAGGGTGCACGAATTTAACTATATTCCGTTTGTAACATCTCGAAATAATGATCCGAGACCCCATAATGTAGGTATACTACCACTCACTTGAATAGCACATACTCAATAAATATACTTATGTATCTTAATTATTTTAACACCCACCACCATAGGATAGGGCTATACATTGCGCTTGTAACACCTCGAAATGTTGATCTGCGACCCCATAAAGTAGATACATTCTGGATCGTCTCGGCATTCTGAGTCGATATAGTCATGTCCATCCGTCCCTCTGTCGAAATCACGATAGCGGTCGAATGCGTAAAGCACTTTTACATATAATGTTTATTTATAACTTCCAACAAATGTGCCAAGTACGGTTCTAATCGGTTTATAACCTGATATAGCTCCCATATAAACCGATCTCCCGATCTGACTTCTTGAGCCCTTACAAGCCGCAATTTTTGTAGGATTTAACTTAAATTTTGCGCATAGTGTTCTGATATGACTTTTCACAACTGCGCCAAGTACGATCCAAATCGGTCTTTTACCTGATATAGCTCCCATATAAGCCGATCTCCCGGTTTGACTTATTGAGCCATAATAAGCAATACAAACAGCATAATACACAAAACAAGTAAAAGCGTGATAAGTTCGGCCGGGCCGAATCCTATATACCATCCACCATGGATCGCAAACAAAGAATAAAGGAAAAGAATTGCTATGCTATCTAATATATATCAAGTTATGGTCCGATTCGGATCATAATTGAGGTGAATCTTGGAAACCATAGTAGAAGTCATTGCATAAAATTTCTGCCAATTCTTATAAGAATTCAGCCTTTAGGGGCTCAAGAGGTAAAATAGGGTGATCGGTTTATATGAGAGCTGTATCAGGCTATAGACTGATTTGGACCATGTTTAACACGTATGTTGAAGGTCATGGGAGAAGCCGTTTTAGCCAAATCGGATAATAATTACGCAATATACAGGCTCAAGAAGTTAAGATCCCAAAACGGTTTGTATGGCAGCTATATCAGGCTATGGAGTGGTTTGAATCATATTTGGCACCGTTGTTGGGAGTCATAACAAAATACTTCATGCAAAATTTCATCCTAATCGGATAAGAATTGCGCTCTGTAGTGGCTCATGAAGTCAAAATCCCAGATCGGTTTGTATGACAGCAAAATCAGGTTATGGACCGACTTGAAGTTGTTGGAAGTCTTAACAAGATACCTCCTGCAAAATTTCAGCCAAATCGGATAAGAATTTTGTCTACTAGTAGCTCAAGAAGTCAAGATTCAAGATCAGTTTATGTGACTGCTATATCAGGTTACGGACCGATCTGAACCATAGTTCGCACAGTTGTTAGAAGTCAAAACGAAACACGTCGTGCAGGCAAATCCGATAAGAATTGCATTCTCTAGAGGCTAAAGAGTCGATACCCCAGATCGGTATATATAACAGATATATCAGCTTGCGGACCGATTTCAATTATTCTTAGTACCGTTGTTTAAAGTCATAGCAAAACACTTCGTGCAAAATTTCAGCCAAATCGGATAAGAATTGCACCCTCTAGTGGGTCAAGAAGTCAAGATCCAAAAACGGTTTATATAACAACTATATAAAACGTGGACCGATATAGCCCATTTACAATCCCAACTGACCTACACCAATAAGAAGTATTTGTGCAAAATTTCAAGCGGCAAGCTTTACTCCTTCGAAAGTTAGCGTACTTTCGACGAAAGACGGACGGACGGACGAACAGACGGTCTGACAGACAGTCGGACGGACAGACGGACATGATTAGATCGACTTAAAATGTCATTAAGATCAAGAATATATATACTTTATGGGGTCTAAGACGAATATTTTGAGTTACAAAACAGAATGACGAAATTAGTATACCTCATCCTATGGTGGAGGGTATAAAAAGCCGCAATTTTTGTCTATTTGGCTAAAATTTTGCAGGCGGTGTTTTATTATGACTTCCAACAACTGTGTTAAGTTTGATCCACATCATCTATAATCTGATATAACTCCGTATAAACAGGTCTCTCGGTTCCTAGAAGCTTTAATTTTTACTGGATTGACAGAAGTTTGGTATGTAAAATAATATTATGACCTTCAACTTAATTAAGTTTGTTTAAATTTTAGCAGAATCCATGGTGGTTCCCAATGTGGGTTCCTGAAATTCGGCCTGTGGGAACATATTGTAGTACGCTTTTACATGTTTTCACTACAATAGAGTATACCCAACTAGATTAGTATACCCCATACTTATCTAGTCTTTCCATTTGCAACACTTCGAAATATTGATCTTGGACCCCATAGATATACTCTTGTTCGTCTCGACATTCTCAGTCAAATTAGCCATGTCTGTCCGTCCGTCTGTCGAAATCACAGTAGCGGTCGAACGCGTAAAGGTAGCCGCTTAAAATTTTGCACAGATATTAAATATTGATGTAGGTCGATGGGAATTGCAAATGGGCTACAGCAGATAATATTTGTATATAGCTCCTATATAAACCGATCTCCTGATTTGATTTTCTGAGCCCCTGGAAGCTTCAATTTTGGTCCATTATGGCTACAATTTTGCAGGTAGTGTTATGTTATGACTTCCAACGACAGTATTAAATACAGTCCAAAGTGGTCAAGAACCTGATATAGCTCCCATATAAACCGATCTCCCGATTTGACTTCTGCAACTGCAAATGCAAGCCTCAATTTTTGTCCGATTTGACTGAAATTTGGCACAAAGTGTTCTTCGTTGACTTCCAACAACTGTGCTAAGTACTGTACATAATGTATATATGTATATAACCTGATATAGCTGCTATGTAAACCGATCTCTCGCTTTGACTTACTGAGCCCCTGGAAGCCGCAATTTTTGTTCGATTTGGCTCAAATTTTACACATAGTCTTATGTAATGACTTCGAACAACTGTGTCAAGTACGCTCCAAATCAGTCAAGAATATGATGTAGCTCCCACATAAACCGATCTCCCGATTTGACTTCTTGTGCCCTTACAAGCCGCGATTTTATTGGCCTTGACTGAAATTTTGCATATAGTGTCATGACTCTCAAAAACTATGCCAAGTGCTGTCCATATAGGTCTTTAAACAGATATACAGGGTGGCTGATGAAAGCCGCTACCAAAAAAAAATGTAATAACATTTTTTCTATTTAATAATAATAATTTAATAATTAATTTAATTAATTAATTATTTAATTTAATTAATAATAATTTAATAATTAATTTAATAATTTAATTTAACATGAATAAAAGAAAAATGTATTCCATACACCGAAAAAAAAATGTAGCAATATTCATCATTGTAGCAATATTCATCAGCCACCCTGTAGTTCCCATATCAACAGAATCCATGGTGGTGGGTTCCCAAGATTCAGCCCGGCCAAACTTGGCACACTTGTTTTTTATAAATTGTTGTTTTTTATAAATTGTAGCAGACTGTGGTAGTTAAGTTCGTCGTTATTTTTATACCCATCACCATAAGATGGGAGTATAGTAATCCAGTCATTACGAAAAATATATATATTCTTGATCGTCTCTAGATTTTCAGTCGAACTAGCCGTCTGTCGAAATCGCAATAACGGTCGAACGCATATAGCTAGACGCTTGAAATTTTGTACAGATAAATAGTATTGGTGTAAATCGTTGGAGATTGCAAATGGGCTACGTCGGTTCAGATTTGGATATAGCTCTCATATAAACCGATCTCCCAATTTGACTTCTTGAGCCCCTGGAAGCCTCCATTTTTGTCTGATGTGGCTGACATTTTGCATTTGGTGTTCTGTTAACAACAACTGTGTTAAGTACGGTCTAAATCGGTCAAGAACGTGATATGGCTCTCATCAGGGACGTAGCAAAAATTATTGTATCTGTAGAAAAAAATAATTTAATTGAATTTATACTAAATACAGAATATTAGAAATCTTTTTAAAATAACAAACTATTATAATTTTAGTATTCTACAGACAGAGTTTTGATCAGACGAGGACCATTTTTAAACTATTTTTCTTAAGTGAGCAATTTTAATGCATTTTTTTTTCTTTACAAATTTTAAAGAAAGTTTTTCTAAAAATAAAATTTCGGCGTTATATTTTTAACGACAAAACTTATATTTGACTTCTTAAGCAACTGGAAGCTTAGATGTTTTGCTTTGGCCGAAATTTTGCATATAGTGTTCTGTTATGACTCTTAACTATCAAGTATGGTTCAAATCGGTCTTAACCAGATAGCTCCCATATTGTAGCAGAGTCCATGGTGGTGGATTCGGCACGGCCGAACTTAGCACGCTTTTATTTGTTTTAAAATATTGAAGATCCGTTTTCTTTTATTTAGCTACACTCAATCAAATTTTTTATTCAAAACAGCGAAAATGTTTGTTAAAACAGCAACTTGTGTCTGCTAAAAATAGGAAATAAGACATTACTGCTGTTACAACAAACATGTTAACAAACATTTTTTTCCTATTTCAACTAACAAAATCTGCTGTTTTTAGTACACAAGTCTTCTGAAAAACAATTGTATGCTACTTTTTATGGTTGCCTGTTACTCGATTTCCTTACTTTAGGCATTTTTTAGAATTTGTATACCGTCCACCATAGGATGGTGGTATACTAATTTCGTCATTCTGTTTGTAACTACTCGAAATATTCGTCTGAGACCCCATAAAGTATATATTTGGTTGCCTAAAAAGTAATTGCGGATTTTTTAAAAGAAAGTAAATGCATTTGTAATAAAACTTAGAATGAACTTTAATCAAATATATAATTGCCATTTTGTTCGATAACCTTTTGCCATCTTCCTGGCAAATTTAGTATTCCACGCTCATAGAACTTCTGGCCTTTATCTGCAAAAAACTGAACCAAGTGCGATTTTATAGCCTCATCATTGCCGAAAGTTTTACCATTTAAGGAGTTCTGCAAAGATCGCAATAAATGGTAGTCTGATGGTGCAAGGTCAGGGCTATATGGTGGATGCATCAAAAGTTCCCAGCCAAGCTCACTCAGTTTTTGGCGAGTGACCAAAGATGTGTGCGGTCTAGCGTTGTCCTGGTGGAATATGACACCTTTACGATTGACCAATTCTGGTCACTTCTCCTTGATGGCTGTATTCAATTTGTCCAATTGTTGACAGTAAACATCCGAATTAATCGTTTGGTTCCTTGGAAGCAGCTCAAAATATACCACACCCTTCCAATCCCAACAAACAGACAGCATAATCTTCTTTTGGTGGATATCAGCCTTTGAAGTGGTTTGAGCTGGTTCACCATGCTTGGACCATGATCGTTTTCGACTAACGTTGTTGTAAACAATCTATTTTTCATCTCCAGTAATGATTCGTTTTAAAAACGGATCGAATTCATTGCGTTTAAGGTGCATATCACAAGCGTTGATTCGGTTTGTTAAATGAATTTCTTTCAATACATGTGGTACCCATATGAAAATTGACGCCATACAAACAAATGTAAACAAAATTTCGCGCACTTTTTTTCTAAAGCAAGCTAAAAGTAACAGCTGATAACTGACAGAAGCCATTGAAAAAATTTGTCAACGCCGACTATATTACTACTTTATTACCGACAATTACTTTTTGGGCAACCCAATATATTCTTGATCGTCGCGACATTTTATGGTTATTTAGCCATGTCCGTCCGTCTGTCTGTCGAAAGCACGCTAACTTTCGAAGGAGTAAAGCTAGCCGCTTGAAATTTTGCACAAATACTTCTTATTAGTGTAGGTCAGTTGGGATTGTAAATGGGCCATATCGCTGTCATATAAAGCGATTTTGGGTCTTGATTTCTTGAGATTCTAGAGTGCGCAATTCTTATCCGATTGGAATTAAATTTCGCACGACATGTTTCGCTACGACTTCAAACATCTGTGCTAAGTTAGGTTCAAATCGGTCAATAACCTGATAAAGGTGCCAATTAAACCGATCTTGAACCTTGACGTATTGAGCCACTAGAGGGCGCAATTCTAATCCGATTTGAATGAAAATTTGTAAAAAGTATTTTGTTACGATATCCAACAACTACCAGGTATGGTTCACAGGTGAATAACCTGAAATAGCTGTCATATAAACCGATCTGGGGACTATACTTCTTGAGGACACAATTATTATAGAGGACGCAATTATTATCCGATTTGCTTGTAATTTTGTACGGATCCTCTCATGACCATCAACATACGTGTTTATTATGGTATGAATCGGTCTATAGACCGATACAGTTCCCTTATAAATCGAACTCTCTATTTTATTCCTTGAGCCTCCAAAGGGCGAAATTCTTATACAAATTGGCTGATATTTTACGCAGGTCTCCAACATATAATTTGGTTGTGGTCCGAACCGGACCATATCTTGATATCGCTCTAATAGCAGAACAAATCTTTTCTTTTATCCTTTTTGTGTGTAAGTAGAGATGCCGGGAAAACAACTCGACAAATGCGATCCAGAGTGGAGGGTATATAAGACTTTTACTTGTTATACCCTCCACCATAAGATGGGGGGTATACTAATTTCGTCATTCTGTTTGTAACTACTCGAAATATTCGTCTGAGACCCCATAAAGTATATATATTCTTGATTGTCGTGAAATTTTATGTCGATCTAGCCATGTCCGTCCGTCTGTCCGTCCGTCCGTCCGTCCGTCCGTCCGTCCGTCCGTCCGTCCGTCCGTCTGTCTGTCGAAAGCACGCTAACTTCCGAAGGAGTAAAGCTAGCCGCTTGAAATTTTGCACAAATACTTCTTATTAGTGTAGGTCGGTTGGTATTGTAAATGGGTCATATCGGTCCATGTTTTGATATAGCTGCCATATAAACCGATCTTGGGTCTTGACTTCTTGAGCCTGTAGAGTGCGCAATTCTTATCCGATTGAAATGAAATTTTGCACCAAGTGTTTTGTTATGACATGCAACAACTGTGGCAAGTATGGTTCAAATCGGACCATAACCTGATATAGCTGCCATATAAACCGATCTTGGGTCTTGACTTCTTGAGCCTCTAGAGTGCGCAATTCTTATCCGATTGAAATGAAATTTTGCACCAAGTGTTTTGTTATGACATCCAACAACTGTGCCAAGTATGGTCCAAATCGGTCAATAACCTGATATAGCTGCCATATAAACCGATCTTGGGTCTTGACTTCTTGAGCCTCTAGAGTGCGCAATTCTTATCCGATCAGAATGAAATTTTGCACGACGTGTTTTGTTATTATATCCAACAACTGTGCCAAGTATGGTTCAAATCGGTCCATAACCTGATATAGCTGCCATATAAACCGATCTTGGGTCTTGACTTCTTGAGCCTCTAGAGGGCGCAATTCCTATCCGATTTGCCTGAAATTTTGTACGACGGATTCTTTCATGACCATCAACATACGTGTTTATTATGGTCTGAATCGGTCCATAGCCCGATACAGCTCCCATATAAATCGATCTCTCTATTTTACTTCTTGAGCCCACAAAGGGCGCAATTCTTATTCGAATTGGCTGACATTTTACACAGGTCTCCAACATATAATTTAATTGTGGTCCAAACCGGACCATACCTTGATATCGCTCTAATAGCAGAGCAAATCTTTTCTTATATCCTTTTTTTGCCTAAGAAGAGATGCCGGGAAAAGAACTCGACATATGCGATCCATGGTGGAGGGTATATATGATTCGGCCCGGCCGAACTTAGCACGCTTTTACTTGTTTTTTATTAATTTTGTTGGAAGAGATGTTTTTAATTTGTGAAATATTACTGTAAAGAAGCTAACTGATAAATCCATTGGTAAACATTTAGAAATGTGGATGAGCTAGCTCGCAATTTTTATACCCACCACCGAAGGATGGGGGTATATTCATTTTGTCATTCCGTTTGCAACACATCGAAATATCCATTTCCGACCCTATAAAGTATATATATTCTTGATCAGCGTAAAAATCTAAGACGATCTAGACATGTCCGTCCGTCTGTCCGTCTGTCCGTCTGTCTGTTGAAATCACGCTACAGCCTTTAAAAATAGAGATATTGAGCTGAAACTTTGCACAGATACTTTTTTGTCCATAAGCAGGTTAAGTTCGAAGATGGGCTATATCGGACTATATCTTGATATAGTCCCCATATAGACCGATCGGCCGATTTAGGGACTTAGGCCCATAAAAGCCACATTTATTATCCGATTTTGCTGAAATTTGGGACAGTGAGTTGTGTTAGGCCCTTCGACATCCTCCGTGAATTTGGCTCAGATCGGTCCAGATTTGGATATAGCTGCCATATAGACCGATCATCCGATTTAGGGTCTAAGTCCCATAAAAGCCACATTTATTATCCGATCTTGCTGAAATTTGAGACAGTGAGTTGTGTTATGCCTTTCGACATCTTTCTTCAATTTGGCCCAGATCGGTTCAGATTTGGATATAGCTGCCATATAGACCGATATGCCAATTTAGGGTCTTAGGCCCATAAAAGCCACATTTATTGTCCGATTTTGCTGAAATTTGGGATAGTGAGTTGTGTTAGGCCCTTCGACATCCTTATTGAATTTGGCCCATATCGGTCCAGATTTGGATATAGCTGCCATATAGACCGATCATCCGATTTAGGGTCAAAGTCTAAAAGCCACATTTATTATCCGATCTTGCTGAAATTTGGGACAGTGAGTTGTGTTAGGCCCTTCGACATCCTCCGTGAATTTGGCTCAGATCGGTCCAGATTTGGATATAGCTGCCATATAGACCGATCATCCGATTTAGGGTCTAAGTCCCATAAAAGCCACATTTATTATCCGATCTTGCTGAAATTTGAGACAGTGAGTTGTGTTATGCCTTTCGACATCTTTCTTCAATTTGGCCCAGATCGGTTCAGATTTGGATATAGCTGCCATATAGACCGATTTCTTGATTTATGGTTTTGGGCCCATAAAATGCTTATTTATTATCCGATGTCGCCAAAATTTGGGACAGTGAGTTAAGTTAAACCCCTTGACATACTTCTGCAATATCGCACAGATCGGTTCAGATTTGGATATAGCTGCCATATTGGCCGATATCTATGTTTTAGGTTTTGGGGCCATAAAAGACGCATTTATTGTCCGATGTCGCTGAAATTTGGGACAGTGAGTTTGGTTAGGCTCTTCGAAGTCCTTCTTCAATTTTGCCCAGATCGGTCGAGATTTGAATATAGCTGCCATATAGACCGATATCGCGATTTAAGGTCTTGGCCCCATAAAAGGCGCATTTCACTGAAATTTGACAGTGACTTATGTTAGGCTTTTCGACATCCGTGTCGTATATGGTTCAGATCGGTTTATTTTTAGATATAGCTAGTGTACTTTTAGTATTTGGTCCAAATCGGAACATATTTTGATATAACTGATATGGGACATAAGGTATGAAATTTCCACCGAATTTTGATGAAAGGTGGTTTACATATATTCCCGAGGTGGTGGGTATCCAAAGTTCGGCCCGGCCGAACTTAACGCCTTTTTACTTGTTGTTATTGATCTACTAATGTGCACATGACTGGCAAGGCCCTTTATATCAATATTTAAAGAAAACAGGTTATGGAAAGTATACATTCGTTGATGATTATAAACTTCCACTGAGACACACATTTTCAGATACGTTCTATATTTTCTTCTAACATCTTCTTCATAATCAATTAGCAGTCATTTTCAGCAAACAGCAAGCTTTCAGCAGCAAGCCTGCTGCAGAAATTGCAGAAATACTGTTGTAATAGCAGAACTACTGCTATATTGGCAAAAAAAATTAACTACTTATATTCAGCAGACCGTGTTTGCTATTTTCAGCAAACTTTTTTCTATGAGAGTACCCTCCACCATAGGATAGGTTGTACTAACTTCGTCATTCCGTTTGTGGCACCTCGAAATATGCTTCTAATGCCCCATAACGTTTATATATTCTTGATCGTCATGACACTTACAGTAGATCTAGCCATGTTTGTCCGTCTGTCGAAAGCACGCTATTTCAAGGAAGTAAAGCAAGGTGTTTGCAATTTTTCACAAATTCGTCTTATTAGTGAGTGTCGGTTGGAATTGTAAACGAAGTCGATCCATATAGCTGCCATATAAACCGATCATGGGTCTTAACTTCTTGAGATTCTAGAAGATGCAGTTTTTATCCGAGTTGGGTCAAATTATGCACATGGAGTTTTTTTTTTCACTTCCAACAATTGTGATAAGTATGGTTCAAAACCGATCTCCCGATTAGACATCTGGAACTGTTCCTCCTAAATCAAATATATTTAAGGCTTGTCTAAGAATAGTTCCGGTGATCAGCATTTGTAAAAGCATTATCGCCTCAAATTTTGGCATTTTCAACATCAATTTCGATTCCTCTTAAAATTTTCTACCTTAGCTTGCTTTTTTAGCTATATAGTGAATATATATTTCCGAACCTATAATATATATATATATTCTTGATCAGCGTAAAAATCTAAGACGATCTAGACATGTCCGTCCGTCTGTCTGTTGAAATCACGCTAAAGTATTTAAAAATAGATATATTGAGCTGAAACTATGCACAGATTCCTTTGTATACCCCCCACCATAAGATGGGGGTATACTAATTTCGTCATACTGTTTATAACTCCTCGAAATATATAAAAGTATATATATTCTTGATCGTAATGGCATTTTAAGTCGATCTATCCATGTCTGTCCGTCCGTTCGTCTGTCTGTCGAAAGCACGCTAACTTTCGAAGAAGTGAAGCTGGCAGTTTGAAATTTTGCACAAATACTTCTTATTAGTGTACGTCGGTTGGGATTGTAAATGGGATACATCGGTCCACGTTTTGATATAGCTGCTATATAAACCGATCTGGGATCTTAACTTCTTGAGCCGCTAGAGTGCACAATTTTTATCCGATTTGGTTGAAGTTTTGCATGAGGTGAATTATTATGACTTCCAACAACTGCGCTGAATATGTTTGAAATCGGTCCATAACCTTATATAGCTGTCATATAAACCTATCTGGGGTCTTGACTTCTTGAGCCACTAGAGGGCCCAAATATTATGCGATTTCGCTGAAAGTCTTACTAGATTTGGCTGAGTTTTTTTACAATGACTTCTACTATAGTCTCCAATATTCTGTTCAATTATGGTCCGAAATGAACTTTAACTTGATATTGTTCCAATAACATAGCAATTATTTTCTTTTATCCTTTGTTTACCTAAAAAGAAATACTGTGGCAAGAGCTCGACATATATATATATATAAGATTCGGCCCGGCCGAACTTAGCACGCTTTTACTTGTTTGTCCATAAGCAGTTAAAGTTCGAAGATGAGTTATATCGGACTATATCTTGATATAGACTCTATATAGACCGATCCTCCGATTAAGGGTCTAAGGCCCATAAAAGCCACATTTATTATCCGATTTTGCTGAAATTGGCCCAGGTCGGTTCAGATTTGATTATAGCTGCCATATAGACCGATCTTTCGATTTAGGGTATTAGGCCAGCAAGAGCCACAATAATTATCCGATTTTAATTAAATTTGGCACAGTGAGTTGTATTAGGCCCTTCAACATCCTTCGTCATTTTGGCCCAGATCGCTTCAGATTTGGATATAGCTGCCATATAGTCCGATCCTCCGATTTAGGGTCTTAGGCCGATAAAAGCCACATTTATTATCCGATTTTGCTGAAATTTGGGAAAGTGAGTTGCCTTAGGCCCTTCGACATCTTTCTTAAATTTGGCCCTGATCGGTTCAGATTTGGATATAGCTGCCATACAGACCGATTTCTCGATTGAGGATTTTGGGCCCATAAAAGGCGCATTTATTGTCCGATTTCCCTGAAATTTGGAACAGTGCGTTGTGTTAGTCTAATGGGTTTAAAACTATTAATCGACAGCTACATCTTAATAAAGACCCATCTGAACCATATTTGAGCCGGATATCGGTAGGCTTTAATCAACCCACTATTTAAAATTCAACGAAATTGGATAATAATTGCGGCTTTTATGGGCTTAAAACCCTAAATCGGCAGATCTATCTATATGGCAGCTATTTCTAAATATAATCCGATATAATACATTAGTCCGTTCACACTAGTTGAGATGCTTTGGAAATTGCATTTTTTCGCACTCCGACATGTATATAATGGTGCACTCTTCTTAAAATTTATTTTTATACCCTCCGCCATAGTTTGTAACACCTCGAAATATGCGTCTAAGACCCCATATAGTGTATATATTCTTGATCGTCATTACATTTTCAGTCGATCTAGCTATGTCAGTCCGTATGTCTGTCGTAAGCACGCTAACTTTCGTAGGAGTAAAAATAAGCGCATGAAATTTTGTTAGTGTAGGTCGATTGGTATTATAAATGGGCCAAATCGGTCCATGTTTTGATATAGCTGCCATATAAACCGATCTTGGATCTTGACTTTTTGAGCCGCTAATGGGCGCCTTCCGATTTGGCAGAAATTTTGCACGATTAGCTCTTTATAACACGGCTACAATATCTATCCCTATTAGCCTCATTCGACTGGTATTGTTTTAATACCAAAAGGTATTAGATAAAATGTGAGTAAAATAATACTAGTAGGTATTGCAAAATTGCCTATTTTTTAAGGAATAAGCGGCCGAATAAGCAGGAGATCCCAATAACCGACAGTTTCAGTAATAAATAAATTTTAATTTGCATTTATGAATTTTTAACCTATCTTTAGTTAATGATCACTGCATTACGAATTTATATACCAAGGGATTCGCCCTAAGGTCTATATTCATCTACTTTCTGCATTTGCTGAGATTTTTATAAATGAATTCTAGGCTGATTTCCATTATGCATTGTGGGATGTTAAATTTGTTTGCATTTGTAAATAAGTGTCATTCATATTTTTGTTCATTTAGTTTTTTTTATTTTGCTCCACTTTAAATGCATTGTTGTCCTTATTTCTAATTTACATTTCAGCAATTTTTGCATTAAATTGGAATATGAAAAACAAGGGATATAATAATAGTATTTGACAGATCACGTGGGATTTCAGACATGGTGTCAAAGAGAAAGATTCTCAGTATGCTTTGACATTTCATCATGAATAGACTTACTAACGAGCAACGCTTGCAAATCATTGAATTTTATTACCAAAATCAGTGTTCGGTTCGAAATGTGTTCAAATTTTGACAAATTTTGTTCAGCGATGAGGCTCATTTCTGGTTGAATGGCTACGTAAATAAGCAAAATTGCCGCATTTGGAGTGAAGAGCAACCAGAAGCCGATCAAGAACTGCCCATGCATCCCGAAAAATGCACTGTTTGATGTGGTTTGTACGCTGGTGGAATCATTGGACCGTATTTTTTCAAAGATGCTGTTGGACGCAACGTTACGGTGAATGAACACATTTCCAACCGAACACTGATTTTGGTAATAAAATTCAATGATTTGCAAGCGTTGCTCGTTAGTAAGTCTATTCATGATGAAATGTCAAAGCATACTGAGCATCTTTCTCTTTGACACCATGTCTGAAATCCCACGTGATCTGTCAAATACTAATGCATGAAAACCCTAACCTCAAAAAAATCACCCTTTATATGCAAACAACAATGATATTTAACTAGAATTAAAGTATAGTATAATTTTTCTTTCAATGAGTAAATATCTTCAGTAAGATCAACAAGTAAAACGGATACCCACCACCTCGGGTATATATGTAAACCATCTTTCATCATAATCCGGTGAAAATTGCATACCTTTTGTCCCATTGCAGTTATATCGAAAATTGTTCCGATTTGGACCAAATACTAATAAGTACAAGTCATTGTTCAATTGTGTATAACAAAATATTGGTATTTTTAGTAGCTATATCTACAAATAAACCGATCTCAACCATATACGACACGGGTGACGAAAAGCCTAACATAAATCACTGTGTCAAATTTCAGTAAAATCGGATTATAAATGCGTAAATCGAGAAATCGGTCTACATGGCAGCTTGGGTTGCCTAAAAAGTAATTGCGGATCTTTTAAAAGAAAGAAAATGCATTTTTAATAAAACTTAGAATGAACTTTAATCAAATATATAATTGCCATTTTGTTCGATAACCTTTTGCCATCTTCCTGGCAAATTTAGTATTCCACGCTCATAGAACTTCTGGGCTTTATCTGCAAAAAACTAAACCAAGTGCGATTTTATAGCCTCATCTTTGCCGAAAGTTTTACCATTTAAGGAGTTCTGCAAAGATCGTAATAAATGGTAGTCTGATGGTGCAAGGTCAGGGCTATATGGTGGATGCATCAAAAGTTCCCAGCCAAGCTCACTCAGTTTTTGGCGAGTGACCAAAGATGTGCGCGGTCTAGCGTTGTCCTGGTGGAATATGACACCTTTACGATTGACCAATTCTGGTCGGACAGTAAACATCCGAATTAATCGTTTGGTTTCTTGAAAGCAGCTCAAAATATACCACACCCTTCCAATCCCACCAAACAGACAGCATAACCTTCTTTTGGTGGATATCAGCCTTTGAAGTGGTTTGAGCTGGTTGACCATGCTTGGACCATGATCGTTTTCGACTAACGTTGTTGTAAACAATACATTTTCATCCCCAGTTATGATTCGTTTTAAAAACGGATCGTATTCATTGCGTTTAAGGTGCATATCACTTCTCTCCTATCTCACGCTCAGTAACATGACGATCCAATTCGATTAATGCTTTGATTTGGTCATCATCAACTTCATTTGGCCGACCTGAACGTGGCTCACCTTTAAGTGAAAAATCTCCAGAACGGAATTTGCGAAACCAATTTTGACACTGTCTTCCTTTTAAGGCTTTATCACCATACACATCTCGTAACTTTTTAGCAACCTGCTCCTCGTTTTTTCCTTTACGGAAATAATAAAGTGAAATATGACGAAAATGCTCCTTTGTGGGCTCCATATTAAAATTGACGCCATACAAACAAATGTATACAAAATTTCGCGCACTTTTTTTCTAAAGCAAGCTAAAACAGCTGATAACTGACAGAAGAAAGAATGCAATTACAGAGTCACAAGCCGCTGAAAAAATTTGTCAACGCCGACTATATGAAAAATCCGCAATTACTTTTTGCGCAACCCATAAATGCGCCTTTTAAGGACCCAAATCTTAAATCGAGAGATCGGTCTACATGGCAGCTATATTCAAATCTGGACCGATCTGAGCCAAATTGACGAAGGACGTCGAAGAGCCTTACACAACGCACTATCTCAAATTTCAGCGACATCGGGCAATAGATTCGCTTTTTATGGCCCCAAAATCTAAAACCCAGAGATCGGTCTATATGGCAGCTATATCCAAATCTAGACCGATCTATGCCATATTGCAGAAGTATGTCAAGGGGCTTAACTTAACTCACTGTCAAAAATTTCGGCAACATCGGACAATAAATGAGCCTTTTATGGGCCCAAAACCTTAAATCAAGAAATGGGTCAGTATGGCAGCTATAGCCAAATCTGATCCGATCAGGGCCAAATTGAAGAAAAATATCAAGGGGCCTAATTTAACCCACTGTCCCAAATTTCAGCAAAAAAAAAAGCCGCCGATTTAGGTCTTGAGACCCTAAATCGGCGGATCGGTCTATATGGGGGCTATATGAAGTTATAGTCCGATATTGCCCATCTTCGAACTTAACCTGCTTATGGACAAAAACAGAATCCGTGCAAAGTTTCAGCTTAATATCTCTATTTTTGAAAACGGTTGAGACCCTAAATCGGCGGATCGGTCTATATGGGGGCTATATGAAGTTATAGTCCGATATTGCCCATCTTCGAACTTAACCTGCTTATGGACAAAAACAGAATCTGTGCAAAGTTTCAGCTTAATGTCTCTATTTTTTAAAACGGTAGCGTAATTTCAACAGACAGACGGACGGACATATGTGGATCGTCTTAGATTTTTACGCTGATCGAAAATATATATACTTTATAGGGTCGGAAATGGATATTTCGATGTGTTGCAAACGGAATGTCGAAATGAATATACCCCCATCCTTCGGTGGTGGATATAATGATAATATTTATTAAAATCTAAACAACTACGACGAAAGGATCATTTCTTGCAAAATCTCTTTAATGAAATAGAATATTAGGCAATTGAAAATTTCTCGTTTGTCTTGAAGGAACATTAATATTAAGCCGGCTTAACAAAAATTCGGACTTCAAAATCCCGTGTAAAACATTTGAGATGAATGTGATGTTCAACATTTTCCTTCGGCTATTGAGAGTAGGGAGCTTTATTAAATTTAATCTAAACGTATAGGAAATAAGTGTTTGATAATTGCAACCACGATTACGAATGTAAAATATTTAGTAGAAATTGTTTCTGTACTGACTCTATTTTATTTCTGTGTGTATAATCTATTGTAGATTGCTTATTGTCCGATTAAGGACATTGAGTTATGTAAAGCCTCTTGATATGCTTCTTGAAGATGGCCCAGATCGGTCCAGATTTGATTATAGCTACCATATAGAACGATCTCCTTATTTAAGGTATTGACCCCACAAAAGGAGTACTTATTATCCGATTTTGCTGAAATGTGACACTGTGACTTATGTTAGGCTTTTCGACATCCCTGTCCTATATGTTTCAGATGTGTCTATATATGAATATAGCTGCCGAAAAGACCAATATTGAATCAAAATTGAACAGTGACTTATTAGACCAATCAATGTCCGTGCCAAATTTGATGCAAATCGGACCATGTTTGGATATAACTGCTATGGGTGCGTAAATAATGCATTTTTTACCGGATTATGACGAAAGGTGGTTAGCATATGTACCCGAGGTTTTTTGTGTCCTACGTTCGTCCCGTCCGAACTTAATGCCTTTTTACTTGGGTTTCGTATTCGATTTTGGTTCTTTGTTCATTTGTTTTTTCATTTTCTTTTGTGTTTGCGTTCATGATAAATTATTTTTGGCTGGCATTTACCACAGAGGTAAATACTCAATCAATAGTTTTCTATCTTAGTTATTAGTTGACAACCGTTGGTGATGTTATTTATTAGTAAAATTGCCATTTGGTCTTAAATCAAAATGTTTTCAAAAAATTTGTTCGAAAGGTTAATCGGACTGCAGTTTCTGGCATTCCATCAGCGGTATTCTTCTACGAATTAACCAGTCAATCATCAACGTTATGAGCTTAGATAAAAACAAGTAAAAGCGTGCTAAGTTCGGCCGGGCCGAATCTTATATACCCTCCACCATGGATCGCATTTGTCGAGTTCTTTTTCCGGCATCTCTTCTTAGGCAAAAAAAAAAGGATATAAGAAAAGATTTGCTCTGCTATTAGAGCGATATCAAGATATGGTCCGGTTTGGACCACAATTAAATTATATGTTGGAGACCTGTGTAAAATATCAGCCAATTCGAATAAGAATTGCGCCCTTTGTGGGCTCAAGAAGTAAAATAGAGAGATCGGGAGCTGTATCGGCCTATAGACCGATTCAGACCATAATAAACACGTATGTTAATGGTCATGCAAGAATCCGTCGTACAAAATTTCAGGCAAATCGGATAATAATTGCGACCTCTAGAGGCTCAAGAAGTCAAGATCCCAGATCGGTTTATATGGCAGCTATATCAGGTTATGAACCGACTTGTACTTTATTTGACATAGTTGTTGAAAGTAAGAATAAAACTCGTCTTGCGAAATTTCAGCCAAATCGGATAGAAATTGAGCACTCTAGAAACTCAAGAAGTCAAGTCCCCACATCTGTTTATATGTCAGGTTATAGACCGATTTGAACCATACTTGGCAGTTGTTGGATATCATAACAAAATACTACGTGCCAAAATTCATTTAAATTGGATAAGAATTGCGCACTCTAGAGGCTCAAGAAGTCAAGACACAAGATCGGTTTATATTGCAGCTATATCAAAACATGGACCGATTTGAACCATACTTGGCACAGTTGTTGGATATCGTAACAAAACACGTCGTGCAAAATTTTATTCCAATCGGATAAGAATTGCGCACTCTAGAGGCTCAAGAAGTCAAGACCCAAGATCGGTTTATATGGCAGCTATATCAGGTTATGGAGCGATTTGGACCATACTTAACACAGGTATTGGATATCATAATAAAACACGTCGTGCAAAATTTCATGCCAATCGGATAAGAATTGCGCACTCTAGAGGCTCAAGAAGTCAAGACCCAAGATCGGTTTATATGACAGCTATATCAGGTTATGGACCGATTTGAACCATATTTGGCACAGTTGTTGGATATCATAACAAAACACGTCGTGCAAAATTTCATGCCAATCGGATAAGAATTGCGCACTCTAGAGGCTCAAGAAGTCAAGACCCAAGATCGGTTTATATGGCAGCTATATCAAAACATGGACCGATATGGCCCATTTACAATACCAACTGACCTACACTAATAAGAAGTATTTGTGCAAAATTTCAAGCGGCTAGCTTTACTCCTTCGGAAGTTAGCGTGCTTTCGACAGACAGACGGACGGACGGACGGACAGACGGACGGACATGGCTAGAACGACATAAAATGTCACGACGATCAAGAATATATATACTTTATGGGGTCTCAGAGGAATATTTCGAGTAGTTACAAACAGAATGACGAAATTAGTATACCCCCCATCTTATGGTGGAGGGTATAAAAATTTGTAAAAAAAAAATTCCAATAAATTTTTTTTTAAAGACTAATATTTTGTGAGGTGTAAATTATAGCGAGGTATAAATTAAAGCGAAAAAGTCTCTAAAGACAACCTAATGTCGAAATTATTTTTAAGCCCCTACAATAAAGAAATAATATATTCTTAATATTTTATGACCATTTAGCAAAGAAAGCTGGATTTTACGATTCTGGCATAAAATCGCACCTACTATCAAAAGATATAGGTTTATTGCCACAAATTATGTTTAATATAGAAATCAAATGCTACAAGCAATTTAAACTGATTCCAGAAAACTCACTCCTACAAATTTGGAGAAATTTTTTTATTTGATTTTTTGGACATAAAAATTTCTGACTTTGAACAAGACATATTTTGCCCCAAAACATGACGGGAAAAATTGTTGTAACTGGTTTCAGTCGTCTACTTAACGCCAATCTAAATTTCATTACGATAACTCCTTCCTAACTTGTGCTAGAATTTTTCTTAAGCGGCTCTATTCTAGGGTATTTTTCTTCGTTAATGTATTAATGACATTTTCTTAAAGACCTAATTTTTTAAAAGATAACATTTTTGTGATTGTTTTAAGAACAAACTTATCAAAGCCAAAATCTTCATAGAATTTTTTGTCAACAATTTTTATTCCCACCACCAAAGGAGGGGGCTATATTCATTTTGTCATTCCGTTTGCAACACATCGAAATATCCATTTCCGACCATATAAAGTACATATATTCTTGATCAGTTTAAAAATTTAAGACATTCTAGCCATGTCCGTCCGTCTGACCGTCCGTCTTTCTGTTGAAATCACGCTACAATCTTTAAATATAGAGATATTGAGCGGAAATTTTGCACTGATTCTTTTTTTGTGCATAAGCAGGTTAAGTTCGATGATGAGCTATATAGGGCTATATCTTGATATAGCCCCCATATAGACCGATCCGCCGATTTTGGGTCTTAGGCCCATAAAAGCCACATTTGTTATCCGATTTTTCTGAAATTTTGGACAGTGAGTTGTGTTAGGCCCTTCAACATCCATCTTCAATTTTACCATGATCGGTTCAGATTTGGGTATTCAAAATTCCGCCCGGCCGAACTTAACGCCTTTTTGCTTGTTATACCCTCCACCATAAGATGGGGGTATACTAATTTCGTCATTCTGTTTGTATCTACTCGAAATATTCGTCTGAGACCCCATAAGTATATATATTCTCGATCGTCGCGACATTTTATGTCGATCTAGCCATGTCCGTCCGTCCGTCCGAAAGCACGCTAACTTCCGAAGGAGTAAAGCTAGCCGCTTGAAATTTTGCACAAATACTTCTTATGTGGTATTGAAAATGGGCCATATCAGTCCATGTTTTGATATAGCTGCCATATAAACCGATCTTGGGTCTTGACTTCTTGAGCCTCTAGAGTGCGCAATGCTCATCCGATTGAAATGAAATTTTGCACGACGTGTTTTGTTATAACATCCTATAGCTGTGAGAAGTATGGTTCAAATCGGTCCATAACCTGATATAGCTGCCATATAAACCGATCTTGGGTCTTGATTTCTTGAGCCTCTAGAGTCCAAGAACTGTGCCAAGTGTGGTTCAAATCGGTTCATAACCTGATATAGCGGTCATATAAACAGATCTGGGGACTTGACTTCTTGAGCTTCTAGAGGGCGCAATTCCTATCCGATTTGGTTGAAAATTTTCATGAAGTATTTTATTCTTACTTTCAACAACTGTTCAAAGAAGGTTCAAATCGGTTCATAACCTGATATAGCTGCCATATAAACCAATCTGGGATCTTGATTTCTTGAGCCTCTATAGGTCGCAATTATTATCCGATTTGCCTGAAATTTTGTACGACGGATCCTCTCATGACCATCACCATACGTGTTTATCATGGTCTGAATCGGTCTATAGCCCGATACAGCTCCCATATAAATCGATATCTCTATTTTACTTCTTGAGCCCCCAAAGGGCGCAATTCATATTCGAATTGGCTGACATTTTACGCAGATCTGGAGACATATAATTTAATTGTGGTGCTAACCGCACCATATCTTGTTTTTATATAAATTGTTCCGAAGGGCAGTCATTTAACAAAAATTTTTCTAAAGCATAATTCTGTATGAATTTTCTCCTTATTCTCGTTTTGTTATTTTAATTGAAATTTTATCTGTAGCATTGGTGATTAGTTTGTATCGGAAAAGTAGAAAGTAAGGCTTTCTTCTCTCTTACTGCGCTAAGGAGAGATGGAGTACTTATTGAGCTTTGTTTCAAAACAAAAGCTTGTTCTACACCATACTTAATAGTACTTGGGTATGTAGGGCACCTTATTCCATTTCGCAAAGTTGCTGATAAAGTTACATGGCGTAAAAGAAATCGCGATCCACTATTCAGTCAAGGTGTTTTGAATAATAACACAAATTTGCTCAACTTTTATAAGTTCTTTGCTATGATATTCTTTGAATAAAAAGCATTTAATATGATTTCAAGTTGGAAGATTTTCGATCACGTGTGGAAAGAATAATATTAAAAAAATTTATTTAAAAGAAATGTTTTGCTTGTTAGCCCGAAAAAATTTTCCAAAGAAATATTAGTAATATTTAATTATAAAATATATTTGAATTACATCAGTAATGAAATGAATAATTTTAAAGATTCGGAAACACAGTTTTAAACCTTCAAGGTATTCACGCAGATTAATTTACATTTTAAATAATTATTTCAAATAAAACCATTTCGTTTTTATGCTTGGAGATCCATAATTCCCAATGTTGTATTTAAGGCAATTGATACGGAGCACATAGCGGTTAATGAACGAAAATTCTTCTAGGCTTGGCCCATTTCGAAGTGAGCACAGTGAAATATTATTTAAAACATTTTAAAATTTACTTTTTGAATTTTTGATTTTCTTAAAAAAAAAAAACATTTTACAAAGAAAATGCTTTGCGAATAATGATTTCCTTATGTGTTGTACAAAAACCTTTAATGAAATGCGTCGAGTCAAATTGTATGTTTACAAAAAGGTGTGTAATAAGTTCACACTGAAATACCCACGTGTTTCACGATTTTTTTTTAACTACATAAATATCACTAAAAACATAGCACTTTCATTAAAAATTGTTCATAAAAAATGGGAATGTCCTAATAAACGAAATCAGCAAGTCTTTTTGCTTCAAAATCTAGTATCAACAAAAATTAATCGTAACAAGCAAAGAAGGCGTTAAGTTCGGCCGGGCCAAACTTTGGATACCCACCACCTCGGATATATATGTAAACCACCTTCCACCAAAATCCAGTGAAAATTGCATACCTTATGTCCCATAGCAGTTATATCGAAATATGTTCCGATTTGGACCAAATCCTAATAAGTACAAGTCATTGTTCAATGGTGTATAACAAAATATTGGTCTTTTTAGTAGCTATATCTAAAAAAAACCGATCTGAACCATATACGACACATTCAATGAAATCGGATTATAAATGCGGCTTTTATGGGGCCAAGACCAAATCGAGAGATCGGGCTACATGGCAGCTATATCCAAATCTCCACCGATTTGGGCCAAGTTGTAGAAAAATGTCGAAGAGTCTAACAGAACGCACTGTCCCAAATTTCAGCGAAATTGGACAACAAATGCGCCTTTTATGGCCCCAAAACCTAAAACCGAGAGATCGGTCTATATGGCAGCTATATCCAAATCTGCACTGATCTGTACCATATTACAGAAGTATGTCAAGGGGCATTACCTAACTCACTGTCCCAAATTTCGGCGACATTGTACAATAAATGCGCCTTTCATGGGCCCAAAACCTTAAATCGAGAGAACGGTCTATATGGCAGCTACATCCAAATCTTGACCGATCTGAGCCGAATTGAAGAAAGATGTTGAGTGGCCTAACACAACTCACGGTCTCAAATTCCAGCAAAATCGGATAATAAATGTTGCTTTTATGGGCCTAAGACCCTAAATCGGAGGATCGGTTTATATGGCAGCTATATCCAAACCTGGATCGATCAGGGCCAAATTGACGAAGGATATCGAAGGGCCTTACACAACTAACTGTCCCAAATTTCAGCAAAATCGGATAATAAATGTGGCTTTTATGGGCATTAGACCCTAAATCGGCGGATCGGTCTATATGGGGGCTATATCAAGATATTGTTCGATATAGCCCATCTTCGAACTTAATCTGCTTATGGACAGAAAAAGAATCTGTGGAAGTTTCAGTTCAATATCTCTATTTTTAAAGGTGGTAGCATGATTTCAACAGACAGACGGACAGACGTACGGACTGGCGGATGCTAGATCGTCTTAGATTTTTACGCTGATCAAAAATATATATATACTTTATGGGGTCGGAAATGGATATTTCGATGTGTTGCAAACGGAAGGACAAAATGAATATAACCCCCATCTTTCGGTGGTGGGTATAAAATAAATTAAGTTGTTGGGCATAATTATACCCTCCACCATAGGATGGGGGGTATACTAATTTCGTCATTCCATTTGTAACACCTCGAAATATGCGTCTAAGACCCCATAATGTATATCCGTCTGTAGCAAGCACGCTAACTTCCGAAGGCATAAAGCTGGACGCCTGAAGTTTTGCACAAATACTTCTTATTAGTGTAGGTTAGTTGGAATTATAAATGGGCCTTATCGGTCCATATTTTGATAAAGGTGCCATATAAACTGGTCTTGGGTCTTGACTTCTTGAGCATTTAGGGGGCGCAATTCTTATCCGAATTGGCTAAAATTTTGCACGTCGTGTTTTGCTATCACTTCCAACAACTGTGCTATATAAGGGTCTTGACTTCTTTCAGCCAAATCGGACAAACAGTGTGGCTTCCAGAGGTTCAAGACGATAGACCGTACGTGGCACAGTTGTTGGAAGTCAGCAAAGAAATTTGCAAAATTTGAGCCAAATTGGACAAAAATTGCGGCTTCCAGGGGCTCAAGGAGTCGAGTCGGGAGATTGGTTTATATGGGAGCTATATCAGGTTAAACAATGACCTACATCAATATTAAGTATCTGTGCAAAATTTGCTTGACGTGTTCGATCCCTATCGTGATTTCGACAGACGAACGGACGGACTTGGCTAGATCGACTCAGATCGTCGAAACGATCACGAATATATACACTTTATGGGGTCTTAGATGAGTATTTCGACGTGTTACAAAAGGAATGCCAAGTAATAGTATGTTCTCATCCTATGGTGGTGGGTATACAAAATTCGGACCTGTGCCATATTCAATCGAAATGTCTCAAATTGTGAAGGCTCTATCGGGATTACTACCGACAGCTGGTATAAAAAAGAATATCGCTTGTCGCCAAAAACATATGCTAATGCAAATTTGAACATTTCGTTAAGGAACAGGGGCAAACTCCTCACTGAGTGCTGTCTGATTCAAGTTAAAGCTCAATGACAAGGGCCTCCACTTTATAGTTATGTCCGAACGGCGTGGCGCAGAGCGACACCTCTTTCGGAAGAAGGTTTGCATAGCAAAGAAACTCACAAATGTCACCAGGATTAGGAAGAGATAACCACAGCTGAAAAATACCATATTGATATGTATTTTTAAACCAAAACACATTTTCTGTAATGAGCCCGCTGTCATAATGAATGGAAATAACTGGAGTTAACACACCGTGTATTGTTGGCCGCGTTCGATGAGTGCGTGCGTTTAAGCCTTTTTGCATTGGTTTTTGATCGTTGCTATTTGTTAATCTGTAATTTATGCACAATTATTTTAATTACTGTTTGCTGTCACAAACAGTTTTTATAATTCCACAGAAATCCTAACGCATCCAAACAAAAGCGAGGCAGTTGTTGACGTTTTATTCAAATGTTTGTTTTTTGCTCCCCCCAATTATTTTATGCCTTTGTTAGCAATTGTTGCTATCTCGGCAGTTATCGTTGCATTATTTGTACCTGTATTATTACTATTATTATTAAATGACAACACAGATTATGAATGTGATTATGAAACATAAAATTATGTAGCAGAAGACTGAGCATAGAAAACGAGAAAAAATGAATGACACTAAAGTCAATGGGATTACATAGTCATTAAGAGGAGTGCCCCAACAGCACATCATAAAAGGCAGCATGACACATGCAATACAGTGATTGGTGACAAGATTAAACCACCAGTCATGTATGAAATGACAATGACAAAGCAAGTACATATTTGATTTAAATTTACCCATAAATCATTGGGACAATAGAGTGAGTCAAGTGAAGATTGTGGAGTAGCAAGTAAATCAACTTACCAACATTGCTCCTACTGAACATTTGTTTCTGTAAGCCAAAGAAATCGCTTTTACAAACGCTTTTGTTATATGCAATTCCTCTCTATTTTCTGAGGATGCCTATGACTTCTCATCAAAGTTTCGGTCTCCATCCTCTGCGTGAAACACTACCAAATTCGTACTCCAATGACATTTTACCCAATTACAATAGTATTATATCCACCATCATAAGAAGAGGGTATACCAGTTACCCCGCTTTTCACTCCCTTAATATTGATCTGTGATCCAATACAGTATATATCTATATTTTTAGCCATCGTGACACTCTAAGTCGATCTAGCGATTTCAATCGATCCGCCTTTGGAAATCACACTATCGGTAGAATTTGTAAAATAAGCTAAGCTGTTCAAAATTTTGCACATTTAATTGTTATTTATGTAGGTCGTTAGGGATTGCAAATGCGATATTAGTACAGATTTGGACTTAGCTCCCATATTAAGTGGTCCTTCGACATGACTTCTCGAGCCCCTAGAAGTTGCAGTTGTTTTCCAATTTGGCTGAAATTTTACACGTAGTGTTCAAGGCAAGTTCGATATAAATCAGTTAAAAACCTGATATAGCTACAATCAGGGACGTAGTATTTTTGTTTATTATCCAATTTTTTCTGAAATTTAAGACAGTGAGTTGTGTTAGGCCCTCAGACATCCATCGTCAATTTGGGCTAGATCGGTCCAGATTTGGATATAGCTGCCATATAGACCTATCCTCCGATTTAGGGTCTTAGCCCCATAAAAGCCACATTTATTATCCGATTTTGCTAAAATTTGGCACAGTCAGTTATGTTAAGCCCTTCAACATCCTTCGTCAATTTGGCCTAGATCGGGTCAGATTTGGATATAGCTGCCATATAGACCTATCCTCCGATTTAGGGTCTTAGACCCATAAAAGACACATTTATTATCCGATTTTGCTGAAATTTGGGACTGTGTGTTGCGTTAGGCCACCCGATATCCATCTTTAATTTGGCTCAGATCGGTTCAGATTTGGATATAGCTGCCATATAGACCGATCTCTCGATTCAAGGTTTTGGGCCAATAAAAGGCCTATTTATTGTCCAATGTCGCCGAAATTTGGGACAATGAGTTGTGTTGGGCCCTTCGATATCCTTCTTTAATTTGACCCAGATTGGTCCAGATTCGAATATAGCTGTCATATAGACCGATATCACGAGTTAAAGTCTTGGCCCCATAAAAATCGCATTTATAATCCGAAGTTTGGCATAGTGACTTATGTTAGGCTTTTCGACATCCGTGTCGTATATGGTTCAGATCGATTTATTTTTAGATGTAGCTACTTAAAAATGCAATATTTTGCTATACACAATTGAACAATGACTTGTATTTGTTAGTATTTGTCCAAATCGGAATATATTTCGATATAGCTGTTATGGGGGCATAAGGAATGCATTTTTCGCCTGATTTTGAAGAAAGGAGGTTTACATATATACCCGAGGTGATGGGTATCCAAACTTCGGCCCGGCCGAACTTAACGCCTTTTTACTTGTTATTTTTAGGGTACTATATGAGTGCACACAAAATTTCGCTTAAATCGCACCACCCATCTCCGAGATCTGGCGTTTCTGAAAATTAGGTTAAAAATATAGTACCCTATTTTCACCACGGGGTCATTATGCACCATTTGGGAAAATTTCAAGAAAATCGGTTCATCCGTTTCTGAGTCTATAAGGGAAACACAAACATACAAACAAACACAAATTGATTTTTATACCCTCCACCATAAGATGGGTGGTATACTAATATCGTCATTCTGTTTGTATCGATCTAGCCATGTCCGTCCGTCCGTCCGTCTGTCTGTCGAAAGCACGCTAACTTCCGAAGGAGTAAAGCTAGCCGCTTGAAATTTTGCACAAATATATCTTATTAGTGTAGGTCGGTTGGTATTGTAAATGGGCCATATCGGTCTATGTTTTGATACTTTGTTTTGATTACTTGTTATAAATATATAAGATACAATTAGTCAGCATGCTTTTTATAATTATCACCATAGGATTGGGGTATATTAATATATTCATTCCGTTTATAACGCACCGAAATATTGAAAGCAGCACCTCGAACATTGAAAAAAGTATATATATTCTTGATGGTCTCAACGTTCTGAGTTGATCTAGTCATATCCGTCCCTCTGTCGAAATCACGATAACGGTCGTAAAGCTAGCCGATGGGAATTTTTCACAGATATTAAATGTTGATGTAGGTCGTAGACGCTTGCAAATGGGTCACATGGGTTCAAATTTAGATATAGCTTCCATATTAACCGATCTCCCGATTTGACTTCTGGAGCCCCTGGAAGCCTCAATTTTTATGGGCTTTGGCTGAAATTTTGCAAATAGTGTTCCCTTATGATTTCCAACAACTGTGACAAGTACGGTTTAAATCATTCTATAACATCATGTAGCTCCCATATAAACATTATTTCCCGATTAGACTTCCTGAGCCCTTGGAAGCCGAAATTTTTGTCCGATTTGAATGAAATTTTGCATGTCATGACGTTCAACAGCTGTGCCAATATAAACCGATATCCCGATTTGATTTCTTGAGCCTTTACAAGCCGTTACAAACCGCTGATATATTGCACGCGGTCTTCCGTAAAGACTTTCAACATTTGTGCCTAGTACGGATTAAATCGGTCTATAAACTGATATAGCTTCCATATAAACCGATCTCCCGATTTGACTTCTTCAGCCCTTAAAAACCTCAATTTATGTCCGATTTTGCATGCGGTGTTTTATTACGACTTTAAACCGACTTTTTGCCCAATTTGACTTCCCTTACAAGTCGTAATTTATATCCGATTTGGCTGAAATTTTGCATGTGGTGTTCCGTTATGACTTGCAACAACTGTGCCAAATAAAGTCCTAATCAATCTATAACCTGATATAGCTCCCATGTAAACCGGTCTCTCAATCATCCTTGTTCGGTTCCTAGAAGCTTTACTTTTTGCTGGTTTAACAGATTTTGGTTCGTAAAATTAAATTATGCCTTTGAACTAAAATTGTTTTGTATAAGTTTTTAGCAGAATCCACGGTGGTGGTTTCCCAAGATTCGGCCCGGCCGAACTTAGTACGCTTTCACTAGTTGGTTCTAACATCTTCATTGTGTTTTCTTAAAAAATCAGCAAAATATAGGAGCAATTGGCATATTGAGCAATCCAAAACGGATTTTCGGTCGATTTTAATGGAATTCGAGAAAGAACTTAAGCAGGTCATGCCCGTCTTCATAAAAATTGTTCAAATTTTTTTTTTTTTTTTTTTTTTTTTAAATGTCAAGAAATGTTATATGTTTACACATTTACTCACAAAATTTAATATAGATTAGAAATAAGTTTATTTGACAGATTTCCTTTATAGATGTGGCAAATAAACCAATTGTAAGGCTTTACTAAATTTTGTGAATACAGCCGTTAATGTTTTTAGTTTTTGTGGGTAATAACATTTTATGGAAATAAAAAGCATTTAAAACCGGTTTCGAGATTGGGACAATACCCTTTTGAAATCATATAACCAATGTGAGACAAATTAAAACTAGCCAAAAATATAATTTTTTCCAATATTTAACAAAAGTAAAAAATCGTCATCAAAATACTAGCCAGTTCGCCGAAATGTTTGACAAAATATAAAACTAAGATATCCACACTAAATTATCTAATCCGCAGACATTACAAAGTAAAAGCATGCAATACAAAGTTTAGATCATATTTTATGACCAAGTGTCACCGACTGGCGCTAGTGACCCCTACATGGACAGCATGGGGATAGCAGTCAGTGCCGGTACCGCCGGTTGGTAGTTGTTCCCAAGTAATGGCCAAGCTTAAAAATCCGACATAGGTGGGTTACTATCTGGCCATAATCGTCTGGTTCTAGGGGACTTTATTGCACATCACATTTCCTGGCATTCTAGGTAACGACCAACGGGCCATAGCTTTGGCAGAGTAGTTTGGAGGCTTCACTCTTTGTACGGTGAATGAGGATGCCCCCGCTAGGATTACGATTACATAGCAGATCTTCAGACATTTGCATTAATTAATCGTATCCTGGTAATCCGTCATCTCTTTGGGGTCAGACCACCTACCAATTATTCTCACTATCGATCGACCACCCGACTTAATAACCTCTGAGCGCCGAACGTTTATCATTCAGAGAAGGCCGATTGTGCTGGCTTCAGAGAGTACATCAATCGCCTCTTCAGTGGACTGACACCCCCTAGTATGTGCTAATTGCCAAGAAGAAATTCCGAGACATCATCAACGCAGCATCCGCTCGCTTTATACCAGCCGTTAGAATACCACAAGTGCGGCCCAATTTCCCGGCACAGGCAGTGGTACTCGCAGACGAGCGTGATGGGTTTCGTTGTATGGACCCCACTTACTGCAAAATCAGCGAGCCGAATCTGGAAAGCACGGCAGTCAACGAACATAAGCGGAATTTGTGGCTGGAACAATTGGAGAAATGCAACTCAGGCACCGGCTTAGGCAATCTGTGGTCTACTGTTAAGTCACTCTGGAACCCCTGTAGAAGGGATAACTGAAACTCAGACACTTTTGGCGATGTAACCGTAACTGATCCGAAGAGATGCGCCTGGTTGTTCAGCCGTCAATTTGTTGTGCATCCCGAGAGTGACAGGGCAAGTATGAGAGCAATTCGCCGTATCCGTGGCGCCAAATCATCCAAGGCTTTGGGCCCCGACGGAATCTCTACACTGATGCTGAAAAATCTGAATTAACCTGGAGTTGAGTGCCCAACCACTGTCCTCAACCTGTCTTTTAAAACTCTTATAGTTTTCGATGTCTGGAAAATGGCCAGAGTGATCCCGCTACTGAAGCCGGGAAAGATCTCGAGTTTGGCGGAGTCGTACAGACCGATCTCCCTTCTCTCACCAGTACCAAAGACGCTTGAGGCATTACTCTTCCCGCGCCTCGTAGGAGAATTTTCATTCGCAGAGCATCAGCATGGATTTTGGAGACTCCATAGCGCAACAACTGCTTTGCATGCCACCACCGCACACATTTGCAGTGGATTCAATCAGCCCAGTCCATGTGATAGGACCATATTGAGGACATTGCCGAAACGCCCCTTCAGCCAGACCTGAAACGATGGGTCTTGAATTATCTGTGTGTCGCCAGTCATTTGTGGAATTTAGGGATGAGAAGTCGAAGCACCGTAGAGTGAAACAGGGAGTTCCTCAATGTTGGGTGATATCTCCGGCACTGTTTAACCTCTACCTATTCTCCATTCAACCTCCTTCAGACAGCATAGAGATCGCATTGTATGCGGACGATTGTGCAATTATACATACTTTGCGATAAAGTCAAAGATCCTACCAGCGCGAAGACATAACTACATGCTGTCTAAGCATTACCTTTTGCGCTATCCATCCAAATCATCATCTTGTGGATAGATATCCACCGCCCAGAAGCCTTAAGGTAGATCTATGATCTAGAGCGTGAAGTTCAGCGCTACAAGAGAGAACCTATACATCAAGCGGCATATCAAGCAGGTCTAGACTTAATTGATGCAGACGCGGCAGCAGATGCGGTAAATAACTACCGGGTGAATGTAGTCCTTGGAGAACGACCGCCTCCCATTGCACCTGAAGAAATTGACCTCGGAGTATTTCTGGCAAACCAGAGTAGTTGTGCAAGATGTATGTCCCGATTGTGACCAGGGACCACACGATATACGTCACCTTTTTTAACTGCTCAGCCAGACCCACTAGACTCAGACCCAGATCCCTCTGGACCAGCTTAGTCGCAGAGTTCCTGGATCTGGATACTCAACAGAACTCCTATGGTGAAGGTTATATTAAACTTAGATTCTTTCGAAAAAAGGCAACTTATTGATTTTTTTGGGATATTTGTGTTATGAAGCTGATAACTTTGGGATCAAATTTCAAAAAAAAATTTTCGTAAGATCAATATTTGTTAAACTGTTTAAGATAATTTTGGCATGTGTTTTTAATTACCTATGACAGAACATTTTTCCAATTAGCCGAACTTAGAATAGTGCTCCAAGATCGATCTTCTGCGGTCCTTTTATAATCTCTGACACCAAATTTTGAGGTGTCTCTCACCACTTGATCTTTCCATCGGGCTTTTGGCAGTACTGGTTTGCGACTATCATCGTGATCGCCTTCAAAAAGCTTCTTTGTTAGAGCTTCGTTATTCATTCTGACAACATGATATAGCCAACTCCACCGTTGTATGTTGGTACGTTTCACATAGTGAGAGAAAATCGAAAAAAATTAGGAAAGAATACACCGTGTGACAACGGGTAGAGATATCTCATTGGAATGGAACTATTACAGTTGAGGTGTTAGCGAGAAAATGTGCAAAATTTCAAAACCCAAGGTTGTCTGGGCGCCTTTTTTGTAGGTCCCTAAAGTTGGTCATCTCGGTATTTTCAAAAATTGTTCAGGCTGCCAAATCTTCATTTGTGGTCCGGTTTTCAAATTTGAGGTCTACAATATTTCCGCTGGTTTCGGGGATATACTAGTTTTAATATTTATTTTTTGGAATTTTCGACAAGAGTTGCTTCGAATTTGGCAATTTACGAAGGCGTTCGTGATTGGATTTTCATTTTGGAAATCAGTTTGGAAATCAAAAGAGGTGAAAAAAAGTTTATTTTTTGCAATTTTTTTTCAAAACAAGTAAAAGCGTGCTAAGTTCGGCCGGGCCGAATCTTATATACCCTCCACCATGGATCGCATATGTCGAGTTCTTTTCCCGGCATCTCTTCTTAGGCAAAAAAAGGATATAAGAAAAGATTTGCTCTGCTATTAGAGCGATATCAAGGTATGGTCCGGTTTGGACCACAATTAAATTATATGTTGGAGACCTGTGTAAAATGTCAGCCAATTCGAATAAGAATTGCGCCCTTTGTGGGCTCAAGAAGTAAAATAGAGAGATCGATTTATATGGGAGATGTATCGGGCTATGGACCGATTCAGACCATAATAAACACGTATGTTGATGGTCATGAAAGAATCCGTCGTACAAAATTTCAGGCAAATCGGATAGGAATTGCGCCCTCTAGAGGCTCAAGAAGTCAAGACCCAAGATCGGTTTATATGGCAGCTATATCAGGTTATGGACCGATTTGAACCATACTTGGCACCCCCATCTGCAAAATTTCATTCTGATCGGATAAGAATTGCGCACTCTAGAGGCTCAAGAAGTCAAGACCCAAGATCGGTTTATATGGCAGCTATATCAGGTTATTGACCGATTTGGACCATACTTGGCACAGTTGTTGGATGTCATAACAAAACACTTGGTGCAAAATTTCATTTCAATCGGATAAGAATTGCGCACTCTAGAGGCTCAAGAAGTCAAGACCCAAGATCGGTTTATATGGCAGCTATATCAGGTTATGGTCCGATTTGAACCATACTTGGCACAGTTGTTGCATGTCATAACAAAACACTTGGTGCAAAATTTCATTTCAATCGGATAAGAATTGCGCACTCTACAGGCTCAAGAAGTCAAGACCCAAGATCGGTTTATATGGCAGCTATATCAAAACATGGACCGATATGACCCATTTACAATACCAACCGACCTACACTAATAAGAAGTATTTGTGCAAAATTTCAAGCGGCTAGCTTTACTCCTTCGGAAGTTAGCGTGCTTTCGACAGACAGACGGACGGACGGACGGACGGACGGACGGACGGACGGACGGACGGACGGACGGACGGACGGACGGACGGACAGACGGACGGACATGGCTAGATCGACATAAAATTTCACGACGATCAAGAATATATATACTTTATGGGGTCTCAGACGAATATTTCGAGTAGTTACAAACAGAATGACGAAATTAGTATACCCCCCATCTTATGGTGGAGGGTATAAAAAAAGTATTTTCATTGATTAGCCTTTATTGAAAAAACTTGCTTCAACCTTAATAACTATCTTTTTATACCCTCCACCATAAGATGGGGGGTATACTAATTTCGTCATTCTGTTTGTAACTACTCGAAATATTCGTCTGAGACCCCATAAAGTATATATATTTTTGATCGTCGTGACATTTTATGTCGATCTAGCCATGTCCGTCCGTCCGTCCGTCCGTCTGTCTGTCGAAAGCACGCTAACTTCCGAAGGAGTAAAGCTAGCCGCTTGAAATTTTGCACAAATACTTTTTATTAGTGTAGGTCGGTTGGTATTGTAAATGGGCCATATCGGTCCATGTTTTGATATAGCTGCCATATAAACCGATCTTGGGTCTTGAATTCTTGAGCCTGTAGAGTGCGCAATTCTTATCCGATTGGAATGAAATTTTGCATGACGTGTTTTGTTATGATATCCAACAATTGTCCCAAGTATGGTTCAAATCGGTTTATAACCTGATATAGCTGCCATATAAACCGATCTTGGGTATTGACTTCTTGAGCCTCTAGCGTGCGCAATTCTTATCCGATCAGAATGAAATTTTGCATGACGTATTTTGTTATGATATCCAACAACTGTGCCAAGTATGGTTTAAATCGGTCCATAACCTGATATAGCTGCCATATAAACCGATCTTGGGTCTTGACTTCTTGAGCCTCTAGAGTGCGCAATTCTTATCCGATTGAAATGAAATTTTGCACGACGTGTTTTGTTATTATATCCAACAACAGTGCCAAGTATGGTTCAAATCGGTCCATAACCTGATATAGCTACCATATAAACCGATCTTGGGTCTTGACCCTCTAGAGGGCGCAATTCATATCCGATTGGAATGTAATTTTGCACGACGTGTTTTGTTATGAAACCCAACAACTGTGGCAAGTATGGTTCAAATCGGTCCATAACCTGATATAGCTACCATATAAACCGATCTTGGGTCTTGACTTCTTGACCCTCTAGAGGGCACAATTCGTATCCGATTTGAATGAATTTTTGCACGAAGTATTTCGTTATGATATCCAACAACTGTGCCAAGTATGGTTCAAATCGGTTCATAACCTGATATAGCTGTCATATAATCGGTCTATAGCCCGATACAGATCCCATATAAATCGTTCTCTCTATTTTACTTCGTGAGCCCCAATGGGCGCAATTCTTATACGAATTGGCTGAAATTTTACACAGGTCTCCAACATATAATTTAATTGTGGTCCGAACCGGACCATATCTTGATATCGTTTTAATAGCAGAGCAACTCTTTTCTTATATCCTTTTTTGCCTAAGAAGAGATGCCGGGAAAAGAACTCGACAAATGCGATCCATGGTGGAGGGTATATAAGATTCGGCCCGGCCGAACTTAGCACGCTTTTATTTTTACTTTATTTTAAATTGTAGTAGAAAGTGGTAGTTAAGTACATCGTTATTTTCAAAACATATCTAATTATAAACATAAATATTAAAAATTTGTTCCTTTTTAAATAATTAAGGATAAAACAACAAAAACAAGACAAAGTCATAAAATAAGGTAAAATATTAGGGTCATTTGAAAAACACATTCTACGATTTTATCAGATTTCCATTCAAAGTTAGTGATGCACGTTCAGAAAACTGTATACACAAAATGGGTCGAGCTATGCTCGTGAGTGTAAGAAGGAGCTAAATTATCTCCTATAACGAATATGGACTTTCAATTCACTATATAGCTTAAAAAGCAAACTGAGGTAGAAAATTTTAAGAGGAATCGAAATTGATGTTGAAAATGCCAAAATTTGAGGCGAAAGTGCTTTTACAAATGCTGACAACAGCACTATTCTTAGACAAGCCTTAAATATATTTGATTTAGGAGGAACAGTTCCACACGTCTAATCGGAAGATCGGTTTTGAACTATACTTATCACAATTGTTGGAAGTGAAAAAAAACTCCATGTGCATAATTTGCGCCAACTCGGATAAAAACTGCATATTCTAGAATCTCAAGAAGTTAAGACCCATGATCGGTTTAAACGGCAGCTATATCAAAACATTGCAAACACCTTGCTTTACTTCTTTGAAATAGCCCGTTTTCGACAGACGGACGGACAGACTAACGGACATGGCTAGATCTACTGTAGGTGACTTGACGATCAATAATATATATACGTTATGGGACATTAGAAGAATATTTCGAGGTGCCACAAAAGGAATGACGAAATTAGTACACCCCATCCTATAGTGGAGGGTACTCTCATAGAAAAAAGTTTGTTGAAAATAGAAATCACGTTCTGCTGAATATAAGTAGTTAATTTTATTGCTATTATAGCAGTAGTTCTGCAATTTCGGCAGCAGGCTTGCTGCTGAAAAGCTTGTTTATACCTATCACCGAAGGATTCCGTTTGCAACACATCGAAATATCCGTTTCCGACCCTATAAAGTACATATATTCTTGATCAGTATAAAAATCTAAGACGATCTGTTGAAATCACGCTACAGTCTTAAAAAATATAGATATTGAGCTGAAACTTTGCACATATTCCTGTTTTGTCCATAAGCATGTTAAGGTCGATGATGAGCTATATCGGACTGTATCTTGATATAGCCCCTATATAGACCGATCCGCCGATGTAGGGTCATAGGCACATAAAAGGCACATTTATTGTACGATTTGGCAAAACTTGGGAAAGTGAATTTTGTTAGGCCCTTCGACATCCTTCTTTTATTTGGCCCAGATCGATCTAGATTTGGATATAGCTTCCATGTAGACCGATCTCTCGATTTTAGGTTTTGGGTCCATAAGAGGCGCATTTATTGTCCAATGTCATCGAAATTATGGACAGTGAATAACGTTAGGCCCCTGGACATATTTCTGCAATATGGCACATATTGGTATAAATTTGGATATAGCTGCCATATAGACCGATCTCTCGATTTAAAGTCTTGGCCCCATAAAAGGCATGTTTATAATCCAATTTTGCTCAAATTTGACACAGTAAATTATATTACGATTTCCGACATCCGTATCGTTTATGGTTCAGATCAGTCTATATCCGGATATGGCTACCAAAAAGACCAATATTTTGTCCTGCAAAATTGACCAATGACTTGTTCTTATTAGATCACTCAATATCCATGTCTATGGGGATGTGGGTATCAAAACGCCTTTTTACTTGTTTTTCAATTACAATTTAAAATAATTGTTATAACCACCATCATAGGATGGGGTATACTTATCTAGTCATAACGTGTGTAATACCTCGAAATGTTGATCTGCCCACATGATCATCTTGACATTTAAGTCGATTCAGCCTTGTCCGTCCATCCATCCGTCCTCGTGTCCGACTGTCCGTGGAAATCACGATAGCGGCCGAATGAGTAGAGCAAGCTGCATGAAATTTTGCACAGATACAGATTTTGCACATAGTGTTTCGTTACGTCTTCCAACAATCGTGCCAAATATGGTGTGAATCGGTCTATAACCTGAT
The DNA here is from genome assembly GCF_963082655.1 of Stomoxys calcitrans. Taxonomy (NCBI): domain Eukaryota; kingdom Metazoa; phylum Arthropoda; class Insecta; order Diptera; family Muscidae; genus Stomoxys; species Stomoxys calcitrans. The sequence goes on along the minus strand of NC_081554.1, from coordinate 144,973,191 downwards.
ATAGTTCCTATATAAACCGATCTCCCGGTTTGATATCTTGACCTTCTAAAAGCCGCAGTTGTTATCTGAATGAGCTGACATTTTGCACGTAGGGTTCTGTTATGACTTCCAACAATCGTGACAAGTATGGTTCACATCAGTGCATAACATTATATAGCTCCTATATAAGCCGATCTCCCGATTTAACATCTCACGCCCCGGAAGCTTCAATTTTTATCTGATGGGGTTAAATTTTGTACGTAGTGTTCTGTTACGACTTCCAACAATCGTGGCACGTACGGTTCAAATCCTTTATCTGAACAATCCAAGCTGGTGGGTTCCGAAGACTCGGCCTATTTTGGTACAGGGTATTATAACTTAGTGCATTTGTTTGTAACACCGAGAAGAAAGAGAGACCCCTTAATTAGTATACCGTTCGACTCGGAACAACCGTTTTGATTCGATTTAGCTATGTCCGTCTATCAGTCTTTAAGTCTGTCTGGCCATATTAATTTATGTACAAACTACAGATGTCAATTTTCATCCGTTCGTCTTAAAATTAGGTACAGGCATGTTTTTCGGCCTACAGATGAAGCCTATTGAAATTGGAAGATATCGGTTCAGATTTGGATATAGCTCCCATATATATGTTCTCCCCATTTTGAGAAATATTGTAATAAGTTCCGTTCGGTGTACAAGTCCGTTTGTGGTGGTTTTTGAGATGGGCGCCCCCCTTGGGACTGGACACAAAATTTTTATATATGTTTCCTTATCTACTTCCATTTAACTTCATTTGATGCCCATATTGCCCTTATTGGTAAACACGTCATTTTTGGGGTTAATTTGAGGATGGGGCGAGCCCCCCGACACTTGGGGTCAAATTGTTTTATAAAGTTCGTACTCTACTCTCAAATACCTTTCACTTGATATCCATACTGTCCCTATCGGTTAACATGTCCGTTTGGGTGGGTTTTGGGTGACCCCCAGGATTGTTTGACCCCAAAGGGGGTTTACCCCATAATGGCGTAAACTAAATTTCGCTTAAGTCGATGCACCCATCTCCGAGATCACGCGTTTTTGGAAATTAGGGTTAGAGCGAGGGTCCGCCTCCCACGTGGAAATCATAAAATAGTGTACCCTATATCAATCGGGGGCCACCCTCTACCGCCTGTGAACATTTCTTGAAAATCGGTTCAGCCGTTTCTGAGTATATAGGTAACATACAAACAAGTAAGCCAACATTTCATTTTTATATGATAGTGTACTTTTTTATGCCCTCCACCGTAAGATGGATATATACTAATTTCGTCATTACTTTTGTAACACATCAAAATATTGATCTGAAACCCAACGAAGTATATATTGGGGTTTCGAATTAGGACTCGTCACCTTTTTTTCTTAAGGAAATCGCAAACCGATAATAAATTTCAAAAAATATATTATCGGTTTGAAGTTCAATCAAAACATTTATGAATGGAACCCGACTTCGTTGATATGGAAACCGCGGGTACGTTTGCATCTGTCAATATGTTGGACCTAAATTTCGATGACTCGGCCACACCTTTCAGCTGAAACGGTCGCTATTTCCCGTTCAATGCAGGGTCTGAGTTCTTTCAACGTCGTCGGCTTGTTGGCGTAGACCAATGACTTGACGTAGCCCTAAAGAAAAAAGTCTAGAGGTGCTAAATCGCACTAACCAGGCGGCTAACCGACTATACCATTTCTTGGGATAACACGCTGATCATACATACTCGTTAATAAATCGATTATAATCGATGTTGAACCCACATGTCGGTCCATAACTTTTAATTCAGGACAAAAACAAGTAAAAAGGCGTTAAGTTCGGCCGGGCCGAACTTTGGATACCCACCACCTCGGGTATATACGTAAACCACCTTTCGTCAAAATCCGGTGAAAATGCGTACCTTATGCCCCATAGCAGCTATATCGAAATATGCCATTGATTTATTGTGTATAACAAGATATTGAACTTTTTAGAAGCTATATCTAAAAATAAACCGATCTAAACCATATACGATACGGATGTCGAGAAGCCTAACATAAGTCACTGTGTCAAATTTCAGTGAAATCGGTTTATAAATGTGCCCAATATGGGGCCAAGACTTTAAATCGAGATATCGGTCAACATGGCTGCTATATCCAAATCTGGATCGATCTAGACCAAATTGCAGATATATGTGGATGAGCTTAACTTAACTCTCTGTCCCAAATTTCATCAACATCGGACAATAAATGCGCATTTAATGGGTCCAAAATCTTAAATCGAGAGATCGGACTATAAGGCAGCTATATCCAAAACTGAACCGATCAGGGCCAAATTGAAAAAAGATATCGAGGAGCCTTACTTACTGTCCCAAACTTCAGCAAAATCGGATAGTTAATGCGGCTTTTATGGGCCTATGACCCTAAATCGGAGGATCGGTCTATATGGCAGCTATATCCAAATTTGTACCGATCTGTACCATATTGCAAAAGTATATCAAGGGACTTAACCTAACTCAAAGGCCCAAATTTCTGCGACATCGGACAATAAATGCGCATTTTATGGGTCCAAAACCTTATTTGGAGAGATCGGCCTGTATGGCAGCTATATCCAAATCTGAACCGATCAAGGCCAAATTGAGGAAGTATATCAGAGGCCCTAACCCAACTGACTGCCCCAAGTTTCAGAAAAATCGGATGATAAATGTGGCTTTTATGGACCTCAGACCCTAAATCGGCGAATCGGTCTATATGGCAGCTATATCCAATCTGGACCGATCCGGGCCAAATTGACGAAGGATGTCGAAGGGCCTAACACAACTCTCTGTCCCAATCGGATAATAAATGTAGCTTTTACGGACCTAAGACCCTAAATCAGGGGATCGGTCAAAATTGACGAAGGATGGCATGGTGTCTAACACAACTCACTGTCCCCAATTTCAGCAAAATCCGAAAATAAATGTGGCTTTTATGGGCCTCAGACCCTAAATCGGAGGATCGGTCTATATGGCAGCTATATCCAAATCTGAACCGATCTGGGCAAGATTGACGAAGGACGTCGAGGGGTCCAACACAACTCACTGTCCCAAATTTCAGCAAAATCGAATAATAAATGTGGGTTATATGGGCCTAAGACCCTAAATCGGCGGATCGGTCTATATGGGGGCTATATCAAGATATTGTCCGATTTAGCACATCTTCGAACTTAACCTGCTTATGGACAAAAAAAGAATCTGTGCAAAGTTTCAGCTCAATATCTCAATATTTTTGGAGACTGTAGCGTAATTTCAACAGACAGACGGACAGACGGACGGACATGTCTAGATATGTACGCATCTCCCGATTTACAATAATAGAGCAGTAGTTATTACAATTTTGTACATATTTTTTCGTAATTTCGTATAAATTGCTCAGTATTGCTCAATTTCAAGTTATGGGGTAGGCGAAGGGTATACCAATTTGATCTCTAAAATAGCTCAAACGGAAGAATCCAACGGATTGGCATCTGAAGAATTGGCGAGCTATTGTTTGGGCGAAACCAAGTCCGGAATATGCTTTTTTGATATCAATATCAATACCATCAATACAGCTTAAAGTACAACCAACAGTTGCACAGATTCATGTGTATACTATGGGCGTAATGTAATTGTGTAGATATATAATCTGTCATTACACAAAAACACATGCATTGGGATAAGTACAGATAATAGATAGGGTTGTCGATGGAGATCAATGTGGTGTTTATATCACTCCTAGAACCATTGCAATCGCATTTATTAACCAATTTTCCCAAAACTTTGTACAACGCCTTGCTCGACGACTTCCACATTATCTGAGAAGTTTGCTTGAAATCGGTTTAGAATTATATATAGCTCCTATATATATATGTTTGTCCGATTTTGGACAATTTCCAATAATGTTGTCATTTGTCAACCGTAGTTATTGCAGTTTCAACACATTTGCTCGCCGAGTTCGAACAAAATTGGTTTAGAATTGGATATAGCTCCCACATTGTACTTATAGGGTAGGTGTAGGGTCGGCACCGCCCGATTTTGCCCTTCCTTACTGTTTTTTTGTATGTACCTGGTCTACGACTGAAATTATTGCGTGTCCACGGCTCCGAATCAGCATCCAAAACTTTTCCAGATAAAAAGTCGCATTTGGTTTGACGCCAGGCCCGATGAAAACGATTGTATGACTGCCATAGGCGACCACACTTGGTCATACTATCACTTAAGATGGAGAATTTTTTAGGTAGGCTCAAATTCTAGAACGTGCGCTCGGTTAAGTAAATACGATCATATGCTAAGTGTTTAATTGGAAATTTTATTTAGTCAGAGAACATGATGTTAGCAAATTTACCACTTTCGTGTAATCTTTTGGAACTTGTAAGGCTATACATTGAGCTCAATTTTATTGTAAATTCAGAACTTTAGCTATTTTGGTGGGAAAATATGGGATTTTAAAAAAATGTCGTTCGGAGTAGATTTAAAATTTGATACTACCATTGGGTCACTTTGGGACCTGAAAACAACTCAATATTCGCCAAAAAAAAAATCGCAATGCAAAATTTACTGAATTAAATCCGATCTATTTTTATTTGGATCCACTATGCGCCCCCTCCACAAAATGATATCCTACTTACGTCTTAGCCGAACACTATCATGGTTGGTAAAACGATTGAAAAGTAGGTTAAGTCAGGTTATATTAGGTTAGAGTGGCAGTCTATTTTCTAAACAGACACAATTTGACCATTTTAGTCCATTGTGATACCAAAGTAGAGACAGAGTAGGCTTCTAGTGGAAATCGAACCAAAGACCCTCGCACGTTTAATCCGAGCATGCTACGGACTCGGCTGCCGGAGCAACCGACTGAAAATTTAGCTCAAACAATAAATCGCTAACCACAGTTAGAGGTTCATAAAGTCCCCCTCTCTGCTGTGAATAAATCCACAATCGTTTCTTCATCCACAATCGTTTCATCATACATTTTCAATTCATAACGAAAATAAAAATTAAATTAAACCACATTTGTTTCAATTGTGTGCCATCTTAACTTTTGAAATATCGAAGGCATGTATTCTTTGCTAAACGTATGGGGGATTGTGTACGCCAGTTTACCTCTGATTATGCAGTGGTCATCTGTGGGGTTTTCAGAGATTTTTTCATTTGCCGGTTATTGTAATTTTAATCTACTATTTCTTCGTCCAATATCCAATAACATCAATTTGCAATCAATGCCGATGATTTTCCCATGTTGCAACTGCTCTGAGAGTTTTGCTGATGTTGTTGAGCTTTTGTTGGCTGCTTGGGTCCTTTTGCCATCAACAACTCTTTGTGTTGCCGCTCCGTTGGCCAAGCTCCGTTGTTGTGATGTCGGTCGGTAACCGCAAAAGTGATTCTTTTGTTCGCTCATTGCATGTCCTGCAACGAGTGTTTACAGTTTGTAGTTTAAACTACATGTCCTTCATGTGTTAGTGTTTGTATGTTTGGTTAAGGATAAGAATACATGTGAGAATACAGGGGAACAGGAGTGCGTGCCTCTGTGTTTGTGAGTTAGTGCTGCTATAAGAGAGGTCCGTTTGCAAATGTGTCTGTGTGTGTGAGGCTTTCTGAGTTTGTACGGTAGGGTTTTGAGTTTAATGCTGTTACCTCTGTGCAGCGTTTTGAGGTTTTCCATTTGTTTGTTACAACAAGTTTTGTATTTCGCACGCACATACGATGTCACAAATGCCATTGCACATGCACCAACACTGCGGAATATTCACATACTCTATCCAGTTGTATTCTCGTCCATGTATGAGTCTCATGTAAAAATGATTTTCAAATTTCAGTTTGCCAGCTTTGATAATCCTTAAAGTACAATTTTCATTTTGCCAATGTAAGCAGGATATAAGCAAATGGCCAATGCTGTTCACAAGCTTATATTCAGCCATTCTTTGCAAATACTGCCGATGTTTGCACTAGCCCTCGCATGGGCAACCTAAGTCAACCTCATTGATTTCCATTTAAACAGCAATGGGGTATTGAATTAGGAAACCTTAAACAAGTAAAAGCGTGCTAAGTTCGGCCGGGCGAAATCTTGGGAACCCACCATCATGGATTCTGCTATCAATTTCAGCCAAATCGGATAAAAATTGCGGCTTCCAGGGGTTTAAGAAGTCAAATCGGTTTATATGGGAGCTATATTCAAATCTGAACCGATGTCACCCATTTGCAATCCCCTTTGACATACGTCAATGCTTAGTATTTGTGCAAAATTTCAAGCGTCTAGCTTTATGCGTTCGACCGCTGTCGTGATTTCGACAGACGGACAGGCTAGATCTACTCAGAATGTCAAGACGATCAAGAATATATATACTTTATGGGATCATAGATCAATATTTCGAGGTGTTACAAACGAAATGACCAGAATAGTATACCCTCATCCTATGGTGGTGGTTATAAAATTTTACTGGAGTCCAAAGTGCCAAAAAGCTTTCGATACTTTAAGGAATTGTCTACTGAGGCCAACAGAGCGTCAATATCCTGTTTTTATACCCACGCCGTAAAATTCTAAGACGATCTAGACATGTCCGTCCGTCTGTCTGTTGAAATCACGCTACAGTCTTTAAAAATTGAGATATTGAACCGAAATTTTGCACAGATTCTTTTTTGGTCCATAAGCAGGTTAAGTTCGAAGATGGGCAATATCGGATTATATCTTCATATAGCCCCATATAGACCGATCAGCCGATTTAGTGTCTTAGGCCCATAAAAGCCACATTTATTATCCGATTTTGCTGAAATTTGGGACAGTTAGTTGTGTAAGGCCCTTCGACATCCTTCGTCAATTTGGCCCTGATCGATCCAGGTTTGGATATAGCTGCCATATAGACCGATCCTCCGATTTAGGGTCTTAGGTCCATAAAAGCCACATTTATTATCCGATTTTGCTGAAATTTGGGACAGTGAGTTGTGTTAGGCCCTTCGATATCCTTCGTTAATTTGGTTTAGATCGGTCCAGATTTGGATATAGCTGCCATATAAACCGATCCTCCGATTTAGGGTCCAAATTTCGGATGGGGTACCTAGGGGGGCTGTCCCACCCTAAAACCTACCAAACATATATTTACACCAATCACGACAATATGGGACTCAAATAAAAGGTATTTGCGAGTATAATACGAATCTAATATCCAAATGTGGGACCACGTTTCTGGGGGTCCACCCCTTCCCCAAAACACACGACTAAAAAAAAGGACTTTTTTACTGACCTTGGGATTATGGGTCTTAAATAAAAGGTATTTCAGTGCAGAATTTGAATCTGATATCCAAATATGGGACCAAGTGTTTGGAAGCCGCTTGTTCCCAAAAACATCCCCCGAAGGGGACAAATTTACGACCATAGCAATATGGGGCTCAAATGAAACGTCTTTGCAAGTAAAGCACGAATCTGATATAAATATTCGGAAAAAGTGTCTACAGGGTCACTCCACCCCCACAACACCACACAAATAGGAAGTATTTGCTGACTATTGCAATATGAGGCTCAAATAAGAGGGTAAAGTAGAACACGAATCCGATATATATTTTCTAGGCCAACACACTGAGTGGCCACTCATCCCCCAAAACACCCCCCAAGCCGGTCATGTTTGCCGACTATGGAAATATGGGGATCAAATTAAAGGTATGTGGGAGTAGACCACGTATCTGATATCAACATTGGGGAAAAACATTAGGGATCAACATTAGGTCTCGGAGACGTCTTACCACCATAACAGCCCCCAAATAGGACGTATTTACTCACCAAGACAATTTGGGTCGTAAAGAGAGTGGAAATATAAATATTTATAGTTTTTGGGCCAATACCCCAAACCGGACATATTTGGTGACTTTTGCAATAAGGAGTTTAAATGAGATTAGAAAAGGAATGTGATATCCAATTTTGAGGGCAATGGCAATATGGGGTTCAAATAAATAATATATAGGTATATTAGTATAAACCACGTTGCTGATATATTTTCCGGGCTTAATGTTTGGGGGACCACCCCAATCCCCAAAAACACCACTAGAGCGGTCATATTTACCGACCATGTCAATGTGGAGCTCAACTGAAAGTTATTGAGTTGTAGATCACGAATTGATACCCACATTCAGGACCAATTTTCTGGGGGTCTACCCCTTTCCCAAAATACCCCACAAACAGCAAATTTTTACAGATCATCGCAATATGGAGCTCAAATAAAGGTATTTGGGAGTAGCATACGAATTTGATATCCAAATCTAGGACCATGTATTTAGTGCATAACCCTTAAAAGTGTAAAAATTTTTCGACCATGCCAATATGTGGGTCAAATGAAAGATATTTGAGATAAAAAAACGAATTTGATAACCTATTTTGAGGCCATGTGTTTGGGGGACGACTAATCGTGTAAACTCCCCTAAACCAACGCAATATGGGGTTTAAATAAATGGTATTTGAAAGAAGGGCACGATGCTGATATTTTTTCAGAGCCAAGTGCCTGGGGGATCACCTCACCCCCAAAACACCCCTAAATCAGATATCATGAGAATATCGGGCTGAAATGAAGTATTTTAGGAATGGAGTACACCTTACATCCAAACTTAAATTCGTAGACCAATAAAACTCATATGGGATTCAGATAAAGGCACTTATATTGTTAAACTGTTAGTCAAGCGATATACTATTCTCGTAGCATGGTATTTCACTAAAACTCTTTGTCGAAATTAAATATTCCAAGGAAAATTTTTTCCATATAAAATAAAAGAAGGCGCAGCGGAGCGAGCCCGGTTCAGCTAGTATATAATAAAACAAGTAAAAAGGCATTAAGTTATTTATTTGAACTTTGGATACCCTCCACCTCGGGTATAAATGAAAACCCACTTTCGTCACAATCCGGTGAAAATTGGATAACTTATGCACCCTAACTCGGCACGGGCATTGAGTGGTCTAAAAAATAGAAATCACTGTTGAATTTTGTATATCAAATTTCAACAAAATTGGGTAATAAATAAAGCTTTTATGGGCTTCAGACCCTTTATCGGCAGATCGGTCTATATGGCAGCTTTATCCAAATATATTCCGATCTGAACCATATTTCGACTGGATGTTGGGAGGCCTAAAACTACTTACTGACTCAAATTTCAGCTAAATCGGTTAAATTATAATGCTTTATGGGCTTAAGACCTTTCATCGGGAGATCCGTCTATATGGCTGCTATATCTTAATATAGTCCGATCTAAACCATATTTAGATCAGATGTTGGGAGGCCGAAATCTACTAACGGTTTAAAATTTCAGCGATATTGGTTAAAACATAAAGCTTTTATGGGCTTCAGACCCTTAATCGGGAGATCGGTATATATGGAAGCTTTATCTAGATATAGTCCGATCTGAACCATATTTAGAATAGACGTTGGGAGACTTAAATTAACCCACCATTACAAATGTCAGTGTAATTCATGGCAATAAATAAAGCTTTTATGGGCTTCAGACCATTTATCGGCAAATCAGTCTATATGGCAGCTATGTCTAAGTATAGTCCAATCTGGACCATATTTAGGTCAAATATCGGGAGGCCTTAAACTACTCACTGTTTCAAATTTCAGCGAAATAGCATAAAAAATAAAGCATGTATGGGAATTAGATCCTTTATTTTCAGATCGGTCTATATAGCAGATAGATCCAAATATGGTTCAATTTGGCCTGAACTTAACCAGCGTGCATCAAAAGGACGTATCTGTGCCAAATTTCAGCTCAATATCTCAATTTTTGAAGGCTCTAGAGTGAATACAACAGACGGACGGACAGACGGATAGGCGGGCAGACGGATAGGTGGACAGACAGATAGGAGGACAGAATTTTAGAATTTTACGACGATCCGAAATATATATACTTTGTAGGGTCGGAAATTGATATTTCGATGTGTCGCAAACGGAATGACTAAATGAAGTTTTGAGAAGGGGTGATGCCCTAAATACATGGTCTTACATTTGGATACCAAATTCGTATTCTACTCCCAAATACCTTTATTTGAGCCCTATATTGCTATGGTCAGTTACAAATTGCGGTTTGTGGGGTATTTTGGGAAAGGAGTAGACCACCAGAAAATTCTTGCTCTACTGCCCAATACCTTTCATCTAAGCTCCACATTGACATGGTCGGTAAATGTGCCCGATTTAGGGGTGTTTTGGGGATTTGTGTGGTCCCCCAAATACTAAGCCCGGAAAATATATCAGCAACGTGCTCTAATCTCATATATCTATATCATTTATTTGATTCGTTTTCAATCTCATTTAAACTCCTTATTGCAAAAGTCAGAAAATATGTCCGGTTTGGTGTATTGGCGCTAAAATATGTAGTTTCACTCTTTTTAAGACCCAAATTGTCTTGGTGAGCACATACGTGTGGGACGTATTGGGTGTTGTTGTGGTGGCGGCAGGTCTCCCAGACAGTTGGTCCCTAATGTTGATATCAGATACGTGGTCTACTCCCAAATACATTTAATTTGAGCCCCATATATCCATAGTCGGCAAACATGGCCGGCTTGGGAGATGTTTTGGGGGATATATCGGATTCGTGTTCTACTCTAAAAACCCTCTTATTTGAGCCTCATATTGCAATTGTCAGATGGTGTTGTGGGGGTGGGGTGGCACCATAGACACTTTTCCCGAATATTGATATCAAATTCAAATATTGAAGGTACCCCATCCGAAATTTGGATACCAAATTTTTATTTTTAGGGTGCTATATGTGAGCACACAAAATTTCGCTTAAATCGCACAACCCATCTCCGAGATCTGGCGTTCTGAAAATTAGGGTAAGGGGGAGGGTCCCCCCCTTCAGATATCAAAAAATTTAGTACCCTATTTTCACCATGGGGTCATTATGCACCATCTGTGAAAATTTCAAGCAAATCGGTTCAGCCGTGTCTGAGTCTAAGGAATAAGGAACACACAAATATACAAAGAAACAAATCTACAAACAAACACAAATTGATTGTTGTTTATGTAACAGCTATTTTAGTCCTGCTAAAAATAAAATTAACTTATTAAAATTTGGAAGTCATTACAGAATACAACATGCAAAATTTTAGTGCAATCTGATAAAAATTGTAGCTTCTAGCAAGATTTGTATCGAGATTTCCACAGTCTGCCGGACAGACAGAAGGACGGATATGGCTGGATTGACTTACAATGTCAGATTAATATTTCTGGGTAGCAGATCAATGCAACGCGGTGTTATAATAAATGACTGGGTACAATAAAAGTCTGGCCATAAAACTGAAATTAATGTTATTATTTTCTTACCCTACACCTACCGTAGCTCAGAGGTTAGCGTGTCCGCTTCTGACGCTGATCGCCTGGGTGGACCAAGGCGTCCCCTGCGACAACTTTAGAAAAAATTTTCAGTGGCGGTGGTTTTATCTTCCAGTGCTGGCGACACTTGTGAGGTTTTTACCTTTGATAATCATCCGTATAAACTTCTTTACTAAGTGGTGTCGCTCTGCTGTAAGCCTTTTGGACACGACAATAAAATGGAGGTCCCCTTGTTATTCAGCTTAAACTTACATCGGAGAGCACTCATTGATATAATAGAAGTATTAATTATAATATAATAGATTAAACTATTAATTTTATTGGAAAAATTTGAAAAGATACTTCCTGGTTATGTGTTGATTGTTGGAAGGTGGGTGGTTCCAGAGACTTTTCTTAGCAACGGAGAATCGTTTTTCCAAGTTAAGACAGTTTATTCTGGTTGGTGTAATTTCAGCCATCTTTTACATCGTTTGAACGATTTCGAAAAGTAAAATTAGACTTCTGTTATTAAGACAGTCTTTAAAGGTTGCAGTAAAAACTGGAAGTGCATTGTGAAATACTTTCATGAAGACTTCTGTTAAAGAAGTATCTGTTAATATCATAGAAAGCAATATAAACTCTGCGATTATATTCAAAATCGTAGTTGTAAAAAATTCCAAGCTATATAGAAAAGTGGAAATCAAATATGATTTTGCAAGAAGAATGCGCTACGCAATGCTAACTTCGTCATTCCGTATGTATCACATGGAAATATTGGTCTAAGACTCCATAAAATATGTATATTATTGATCGTCATGGCGATCTAGCCATGGCCGTCCGTCTGTCTCTGGAATCCACTCTAACTTTCGAAGGAGTAAAGCCAGGCGCTTGGATATGCTTAGTGTAGATCGGTTGGGATTGTAAATGGGCCATAACGGATATTGTTTTGATATAGCTCTATTATAAAACAATATTTCGACTATATTTCTTGATACTCTAGAGAGCGCAATTCTTATCCGATTCGGCTGAAAATTTAAATGAGATGTTTTGACTTCCAATATCTTTGCTAAGTATGGTCCAAATAGGATAATAACCTATAGAGGGCGCTTTTATTATCCGATTTAGCAATTTTGCATTAACTGTTTTGTTTTTACTTCCACCAACTATGCTAACTTTGGTCTAAATCGGTTAATAACCTGAAATAGCTCCCATATAAACCAATCTCCAGATTATATTTCTAGAGGGCGCAATTCTTATCCGATTTGGCTGAAATTTTGCACTTTCTGTTATGGTACAACTTCCAACAACTGTGCAAAGTATGGTCTAAATCAGTCTTTTTCCTGATAAAGCTGGCATATAAATTTAACTGACTTCCTGACTTCTCGATATTCAAGATCTAATCCGCTTTGGCTGAAATTGTGTACAACTCTTACGACCTTCAACATACGTGAAAAATATGGTCCCCAACTTGATATATTGGGTTGCCCAAAAAGTAATTGCGGATTTTTCATATAGTCGGCATTGACAATTTTTTTCACAGCTTGTGACTCTGTAATTGCATTCTTTCTTTTGTCAGTTATCAGCTGTTACTTTTAGCTTGCTTTAGAAAAAAAGTGTAAAAAAAGTATATTTGATTAAAGTTCATTCTAAGTTTTATTAAAAATGCATTTACTTTCTTTTAAAAAATCCGCAATTACTTTTTGGGCAACCCAATAGCTCCCGATTTAACTTTTTAAGCCACTATAGGACGCACCTCTTATCCGATTTGGCAAACATTTTGCACAATGGCTTTTACTATGGTCTCAAACATCCAAACCAAGTATGGTTTGAAGCGGTCCGTCACTTGATATAGCTTCAATAGCATAGCAATTTTCCTCATTTGTTTTGCATATAAAGAGACACCGGACAAAGAACTTTGCAAATGCGATCCATGATGGAGGGTATATTAGATTTGACCCGTCCGAACTTAGCAGGCTTTAGTTAGTTAACGATGTGATTAATCACTTTCACTTACGTTAATTGGTTATGACACAATATTTGTCCCATTAGCCGGACATAGAATAGATTTCCAAGCGCCTCTTTCACCAATCTCTTACACTTAGTTTCGAATGGCTTTTCGTCGGAGTTTTGGTCGTCCCCGGTTTGCGTTACCTCAGTGCTGCCCTTCAAAAGACTTCTTCGCAGGAGCTTCTTCATTCGTTCTGATAATATGATAATATGAATATATGTTCAACTATGGTAACGTCATCATGATTCCTTTGAAAAATATTTTTGTTCGTTTGGCCATCAAAGCATTATCATTTCTATCTATATGCATAAAGTATTAAGAAAAGTTTTAAATGCTGGCTTGTTTCATTCATGCATTAAACCACCCCGTTATTTTAAGATCAATATAGCCAATTTGTTTACCAAATTTCAAAAACTTCACTCTGGCAAAAAAGTTATCCGATGTTTTTTTTAGTTTAAATTAAATGGAAATGTTCCCAACAATATAAGGTATGTATATCTCGTCATACCCTACAGAAATGACTGCTGCTTAATTATGAAAGGGATGTAAGAGGAAACAAGTAGGAGTGTGCTAATTTCGGGCGGGCCGAATCTTATATATCCTCCACCATGAATCGCATTTGTCGAGATCTTTTACCGGTAACTCTTCTTAGGCAAACAAAGGATTATGAAAAGAATTCGGAACATAATTGAATTGGATGTTGGAGGCCATAGCAGAAGTCATAAAATTTTAGTCAATTCGAAAAAGAATTACGACCTTTAGAGGTTCAAGAAGTAAAATCGGGAGATCGGTTTATATGGAAGCTGTATCAGGCTATAGACTGACGCAGACAATATTTGACATGCATGTTGAAGGTTACGAGAGAAGCTGTTACACAAAATTTCAGCCAAATCAGATAAGAATTGCGCACTCTTGTGGCTTAAGCATTCAAGAACCAAGATCGGTTTATATGGCAGCTATACCAGGTTACGGACCTATTTCAATCATACTGGGCACAGTTGGTGAAAGTCATAAAAAAGCACGTCATGGAAAATTTCAGCCAAATCGAATAAGAATTGCGCCCTACAGTGGCTCAAGAAGTCAAGACCCCAGATCGGTTTATATGGCAGCTATATTATTTACAATCCCAATAAATAAAACAAGTAAGAGCGTACTTAGTTCGGCCGGGTCGAATCTTATATACCCTCAACCATGGATAGCATTTGTCGAGTTCTTTGCGCGGTATCTCTTTTAAGGCAAACAAAGAATAATGAATAGGAACTGTATTGGGTCTATACCAAAATTTAGCCCGATTCGGAATTGAATAAATGAATTGAATGCTGAATATCGTAGAAGTCATTGATTAATATTTCAGTCCATTCGGACGAGAATTGCGCCTTGTAGGGGCCCAAGAATAAAAAAAAATCGATTCAGGCCATATTGTACACGTATAATGAAGGTCATGGGCAGAGATGGTCCATAAGACGATTTTTTAGGTTTCCGACTGTCAAAAAGTTGTAAAAGTCGAAAACGTCGTATACTTGTATAAAACGTAGAAAAAGTCGCAAACGTCATAAACCTTAATAATTCAGTGTAAAAGTTTGATTTTTAACAAATATTATTGTCACTTATTTGTTGTATATAGAAGAGTTTATATGTAAAAAAATTTCGCAATAAAAGAAATATTAAGTTTTTTTTTTAATTTTTGCATTTACATTTTTCACACAATAAATTGGAAATATACGCAAATTTCAAGTCAATTTATAAAGTAACGTTTAAGAATTTTTTTGTGAAGCAAAAAATCAATAAATTATTAGTTTTCATCAATTATATTTAGAAATTGCAATTATTTTGTATCCTTTTGCAAAATTATTTGCTTCTCCCGTTTTAAATTGCTTTTTGAAAGCTGTTGTAAACGACATATGTTAAAAATGCATGACATCTGAGGAAGTGTCAAGTGAAACGGTACATGGAGTGTTAATACTTATGCCAAAATTTTTAGTTAATCAGATCAAAAATTCGACATATTTTCGTTCGAATTTTTTTTTCTGTCAGAAACCTAGTTTTTTGGCTAGGTTTACGACGTTTTCGACGTATGTAATATACGTCGGAAATGTATGTCATATACGTCACTGTTTCTGACAGGCCATCTCTGGTCATGGGAGAAGACGTGGTGCAAAATTTCTGCCAAGTCGGATGAGAATTTCGCCCTCTAGAGGCTCAAGAAGCCAAGATCTAAGATCGTTTTAAATAGCAGCTATATCAGATTATGTACCTATTTACGCCATACTTAGCACAGTTGTTGATAGTCATAACAAAACAACTCGAGCAAAATTGCGCCCTCTAGCGGCTTAAGAAGTCAAGATCGAAGATTCGTTTCAATCATACATAGCACATTTGTTGGAAGTGATACCAAAACACCATTTGTAAAATTTCAGCCAAATCGGATAATAATTGCGCCTTCTAGGGGCTCACGAAGTCAAAACCCAAGTTCGGTTTATATGGCAACAATATCAGGTTATGAAGCGATTTGAACCATACTTAGCACAGTTGTTGGAAGTGATATCAAAACTCCACGTGCAAAATTACAGCCAAATCGGATAAGAAATGCTCCCTCCAAAAGCTTATGAAGTCAAGACCCAAAATCGGAATGTTGGAAGTGATATCAAAACACTACATGCAAGATTTCAATCAAATCGGACGATAAATATTCCCTCTAGAGGCTTAAGATTTCAGTCAATTCGGACGATAAATCTTCCCTCTGAAGGCTCAAGAAGTCAAGACACAAGATAGGTTTATATGGCAACTATATCAAAACATGGACCGATATGACCCATTTACGATCCCAACCGACCTATACTAATAGAAAGTATTTCAAGCGCTTGGCTTTACTCCTTCGATAGTTAGCGTGCTTTCGACAGACAGACGGACGGACGGACGGACATGGCTATTTTGACTTAAAATGTCATCATGATCAGGAATATATATACTTTATGGATTCTTAGAAGCATATTTCGATGTGTTACAAACAGAATGACGAAATTAGTATACCACCATCCTATGGTGGAGGGTATAAAAATAATAAAAAGTATTTGTGCAAAATTCCAAGCGGCTAGCTTTACTTCTTCGAAAGTTAGCTTGCTTTTGACCGACAGACGGACAAACAGACGGACGGACATGGCTAGATCGACTTCAAATATCATGGCGGTCAAGAAAATATATGTACTTTATGGGGTCTTAGAGGGATATTTCGGGAATAACAAACGGAATGTCAAAATTAGTATACCGAAATCCTATGGTGGAAGGTATAAAAATGCTGGTATGCCCAATGACAAAAATCGTAGAGCAACATAGAAATGGCTGCCAGTCACAAGAAAATAAAACAAAAGTTTCTAAGGCACATACATTATTTAGTTATGTTTACGCGATAAGGAAATATCCATCCCAAAGTAGGAATTTAAAGGTGAGAAAACATATTGCAATAATTAATTTCAAAAAAACATGTTCTCACATCTTAAACTAAGTCTATAATTTGCACATTCCGTCTGGCCTCCTTCGTGTACACAGGACATAGTATGCTGAGTTTCCAATCATCAGATATATATTCTTTATGCCAGATTGCGTAGACGGGCTTATTCATACGCCTTATCCCGATACCACTTCTACATCTGAGGCGTTGCTGCTTACTGATTGCAGGGTTGCTCTGTATGCCGCATTCTTGGCTTCAGTAGCAATTTGAAACTATTGGTCGAACCATTGGTTTCTTGGGGGAGGCTTCTTGTACCCAAGTACGAATTTCGCGGCCGTTCTATAGTGGGAAATGGTTTGCCACTGCGCCGTTCTATCAGTGATTTCTCAAGTTAAATTACAGTTACAAGTTAAACCCAAGTCAGGAGTAGCTTCAACACAAGGTATTGAAGTTTTGTTATGGAGCACATTTGGATTATCCAAGGCAGATAATTTGCGTCTGTAAACTACGCCTTATTTGGATTCTGATGGGTTTGTGCACAGAGTATTATTTTTTTGCCCAGTTTCAAACTTTATTCAAATGGTAGTTTATATTAGAAACACATGTTTGAATATCCCTTAGTTTTGTACCAATATAAGCTACAAATCATCAGCATACATTTGTATTTCATATGTGACATCTACGAAAACATAAATCTACAGACTCACTGAGAAACAAGTAAAAACGCGCAAGCTCTGAAAGGCCGAATCTTGGGAACCCACCACCATGGTTTCTGCTAAAAAAAAATTGCTCAAAAAAATTTAAGCTGAAGGTCATAATTTTACCCTAGGAACAAATTTCTGCCAAACCAGGCAATAATTCAAGCTTCCAGGAATCGAACAAGCATGATCGAGATATCTATTTATATGGGAGCTTTATCAGGTTATGGACTGTTTAAGACCAACATGTTAGCTTAAACTAATAGTTTTGGCAAACAGTCAAATAGTTGCTTTATACAGGAGCTATATCTAAATCTGAACCGATATGGCCAATGGGCAATTTACAACGACCTGCATCAATAAGAAGTCTCTGTGCAAAATTTCAAGCGGATATGTTTATTCATTTGCCCGGTATTGTGGTTTCCATAGATGGACGAACATGTCTAGGTCCATTCAGATTGTCAAGATGATCAAGGATCTCAGATGAATTCTAGATTAGTAAAGAAGTAAGAACTTTTCAACTTTATCATCCATATTTTGGCGAAGGTTTTCACTAACATTTAACAGACTAGTGAAGTAGCTTCTTTTCTGTCTGTATCCAGATAGTAAGATAAGAAGTGATTCTCAGTTAGAAAAGTAATAATTTGGTCAGACGTAATACGTTTTAAAGCTTTATTAAAAAACAAGTAAAAGAGTGCTAAGTTCGCCCGTGCCGAATCTTGGGAATCCACCACCATGGATTCTGCCAAAAATTTATACATTTGTACAAACTAAATATAGTAGTAGTTGTTTTAGAATTTAGAGTAGTAGAGCTCGAGAACAGAGTGGGCCTGGGGGTCTACATTGAGAACCCAATGACTGAGATCTGTTTTAGACTGTCTGACCTGCAGGTGGAGGTCTGGGCGAACACGGAATGCATGAGGTGGTGTGGTACTAACGCGAAGACGTCGAGTGTGAACGTCTTTACGGATAGAAAACAGAACAGAAGGACAATATCAACCAGGACAGTAAACTCACGGATAGTCTTTGAGTGTAAGAAGGAGAATAACGCCTTCTCTGAGGATGGCACGATCCGCATCGTTTAGGTGCCAGGCCAAAGCGGAGTAACTGGGAATGAAATGGCAGTGAAGGCCAGAGAACTGCCGTCAATAAACTTGGTTAACCCGAAGCCTTTCGGGTTAACGCAGTCCGAGTAAAGAGCGTTAGCGAACGCGGTTGTAACCCTGTGGAACAGCGAAACGGTCGGCAGGACGTCGAAAATCCTATAGGGTGATCCGAAATGTAAGAAGACGAGGCTATTGCTGAAAAGAAGCAAGCAGGAGGTCAGTAAAGCTTTCGGTATCATAAAAGTATACATAGGGCTTGCAGGGAAGATGATGAGACAGACATTTTAAGCGTGAGTTTTATAAATCTAAGTCTCACGAATCAGAGATCGTACATTCCAATTTTTGAAATGAAATAACCTTCTTATTTCGCCAACCCTTTTGTTTTTATACCCACCACCGAAGGATGGGGGTATATTCATTTTGTCATTCCGTTTGCAACACATCGAAATATCCATTTCCGACCCTATAAAGTATATATATTCTTGATCAGCGTAAAAATCTAAGACGATCTAGACATGTCCGTCCGTCTGTCCGTCTGTCCGTCTGTCTGTTGAAATCACGCTACAGCCTTTAAAAATAGAGATATTGAGCTGAAACTTTGCACAGATTCTTTTTTTGTCCATAAGCAGGTTAAGTTCGAAGATGGGCTATATCGGACTATATCTTGATATAGCCCCCATATAGACCGATCGGCCGATTTAGGGTTTTAGGCCCATAAAAGCCACATTTATTTTCCGATTTTGCTGAAATTTGGGACAGTGAGTTGTGTTAGGCCCTTCGACATCCTCCGTCAATTTGGCCCAGATCGGTCCAGATTTGGATATAGCTGCCATATAGACCGATCATCCGATTAAGGGTCTAAGTCCGATAAAAGCCACATTTATTATCCGATCTTGCTGAAATTTGAGACAGTGAGTTGTGTTATGCCTTTCGACATCGTTCTTCAATTTGGCCCAGATCGGTTCAGATTTGGATATAGCTGCCATATAGACCGATTTCTTGATTTATGGTTTTGGGCCCATAAAATGCTTATTTATTATCCGATGTCGCCAAAATTTGGGACAGTGAGTTAAGTTAAAGCCCTTGACATACTTCTGCAATATCGCACAGATCGGTTCAGATTTGGATATAGCTGCCATATTGGCCGATATCTATGTTTTAGGTTTTGGGGCCATAAAAGACGCATTTATTGTCCGATGTCGCTGAAATTTGGGACAGTGAGTTTGGTTAGGCTCTTCGAAGTCCTTCTTCAATTTTGCCCAGATCGGTCGAGATTTGAATATAGCTGCCATATAGACCGATATCGCGATTTAAGGTCTTGGCCCCATAAAAGGCGCATTTATAATCCGATTTCACTGAAATTTGACACAGTGACTTATGTTAGGCTTTTCGACATCCGTGTCGTATATGGTTCAGATCGGTTTATTTTTAGATATAGCTAGTGTACTTTTAGTATTTGGTCCAAATCGGAACATATTTGGATATAACTGATATGGGACATAAGGTATGAAATTTCCACCGAATTTTGATGAAAGGTGGTTTACATATATTCCCGAGGTGGTGGGTATCCAAAGTTCGGCCCGGCCGAACTTAACGCCTTTTTACTTGTTTGTTGTCTCATTAAATCGAAACAAGTAAAAGCGGCCGGTTTCGGTTTATATGGGAGCTATATCAGGTTTAAATACGATTTAGACCATACCAAGCACAGGCTTTTAGAAGTCAAAACAAAGTATTTCAGATGAAATTTCAGCCACATCTAAATCTGGTAAAGAATCGATTTGGGTCATACCTGAAATAGTTGTTGGAAATTAAAACAAAACACTTCATGGTAAATTTCAGCCAAATTGGATAATTATTGCGCACTCTAGCGGCTCAATAATGAACCGATTTGGATCATACCTAACACAGTTGTTGGAAGTTAAAACAAAACATTTCGTTCGTAATAATTGTGCCCTCTAGTGGCTCAAAAATCAAGATTCAGAATCGGTTTATATGACATCTAATTCAAAGCATGGACCGATAGAGACCATTTACAATTCCAACTGACCTACACTAACAGTAAGTATTCATGCAAAATTTCAAGAGCCTAGCTTTATTCCTTCGGAAGTTAGCGGACGTTCGACAGACGGACGGACAGGGCTAAATCGACTTAGAATGTCAAGACTAATGAAAATATATTTAATTGTTGAGTCTCATTTTAATTTTCGATTTTAATTCACTGTCGCTTCTCTGTCATTGCATGGGAATGGGAACATTCACACATAAACCTGATTATGTGGTCGAATCAATGAACACAGTGATTTGTTTTGTACAAATACCACTGTGGAAATTTGTGGGTCCTGCTAGAGCACAACTGCACGAAAACAATTCAAGCTCTGCAACAGTCTGGTGGACACGCAAGCCAATCTCAGCCAAAAGGATTTATCAAATGTTACAAAATGCCGTTTCCTTTCCCGCCAGTATTTGGCAAAGGCCAATGAAACAGGCTGAACAACTGAACAAACGATCGCACCAATGCAGCCAATGTAAAAATGATTTGCAGACGATTATGACCAATTGCTCATCATATCTTGCATATAGGACTGTCCAAGCATGTACACCACATTAGAATTCTTTTGCCACTTGAAGAGCAGAAAAGCGCAAGCATTTCGTCGATGTAGCAAAAGGACATAAGAGCTAAGTTTTTGGCGTACAAATGGCTTACAATTCTTTGCTTTAATAATGCAAAAGGAAATGTCTTTATAATTGTGCATAATCATTGTATTGCATACTCCTAGTAAATCCATAAAATCAAATACCCTTCTCAGAAAAGAAGAACTTTATAATTTGACAATAAGTATAGTTGGGAGCAATAAAAGCTAAAAAGAAAAGTCAGACGAAGCCGAATTTATAATAGCCTACAAGTACGACCACAATTTTTTAGCAACTATCTGGGCTTATCGGGTGGACAAACCATACCGAAGAATAACATGTTCTTATACTCACCACCATTGGATGGGGGTATACAAACGGGTGTTACAAACGGAATCGTGATTTCGATGGACGGACATGGCTAGATCATTTCAGAACGACGAGACGATCAAGAATATATATACTTAATGGGGTCTTGGGCGAATATTTCGAGGTCTTACAAACGGAATGTTACAATCGGAATCAACGCGTGAAGTTAGCCGCTCGAAGTTTTACACAGATAATAAATATTGTTGCAGGTCGTTGGCGACTGCAAATGGCCCATATCGGTTCAGATTTAGATACAGCTCCCATATAAATCGATCTCCCGATTTAAATTCTTGAGCCCCAGCAAGCCGCAATTTTTGTCCGATTTGGCTGAAATTTTGCATGTAGTGTTATGAACTTTAACAACTATGCCAAGTACGGTCCCAATCGGTTATAACCTGATATAGCTCCTATATAAACCGATCTCCCGATTTGACTACTTGAATCCTTACAAGCCACAATTTTTGTCCGATTTGGCTTACACTTTGCATGAGGTCTTCTACTACGACATCCAACAATTATGCTAAATACGGTCGAAATCAATTCAAAACCTAATATAGCTCTCATATAAACCGGTCTCTCGATCATCCTTGTTCGGTTCCTTCTTACTTACTTTAATTGGCTAATACAGAATATTTGTTCCACTAGCCGAACGTAGAATAGCGCTCCTAGCGCCTCGATCTTCTGCGCTGATTCTAAAGTCTCTGACACCAAGTTTCCAGGTGTCTCCCACAACTTGATCTTTCCATTGGGCTTTTGGTCTTCCCGGTTTGCGTGTACTTCCTTGTTTGCCTTCAAAAGACTTCTTTGCTGTAGCTTCTTCATCCATTCTGACAACATGACCTAGCCAACGCAACCGTTGTATTTTGATACGTGTAACTATGCTATCGTCCACATAAAGATCATACAGCTCGTGGTTCATACGTCGCCTATATTCTCCGCTAACGCAAACTGGTCCATATATTTTACGAAGAATCTTTCTCTCAAATACTCCAAGCACTGCCTCATCTGATTTCACAAGTACCCATGCTTCAGAACCATATAGTATAGTACTACCCGTGCTGTTCGGTTCCAAGAAGCTTTAATTTTTGCTGGTTTGACAGAAGTTTGATATGTAGAATAAAATTATGCCCTACAACTAAATTTAGCTTGTATACATTTTCAGCAGAATCCATGGTGGTGGGTTCCCAAGATTCGGCCCGGCCGAACTTAGCTCACTTTAAATTGTTTTAACTGGCATTAAGGAAAACAATTTAGGAAATGTGTATACCTATTCCAGATATATGAACTCTATGAATAACAAGTAAAAAGGCGTTAAGTTCGGTCGGGCCGAACTTTGGATACCTACCACCTCGGGTATATATGTAAACCACCTTTCATCAAAATTCGGTGAAAATTTCATACCTTAAACTCATATACCTCATACCGATCTGAACTATATACGACACGGATGTCGAAAAGCCGAACATAAGTCACTGTGTCAAATTTCAGTGAAATCGGATTATAAATGCGCCTTTTATGGGGCCAAGACTTTAAATCGAGATATCGGTCTACATGGCAGCTATATCCAAATCTGGACCGCTTTGGGTCACGTTGCATAAACATGTCGAAGAGCCTAACACTAAGCACTGTCACAAATTTCGGCGAAATCGGACAATAAATGCCTCTTTTATGGGCCCTAAACCTTAAATCCAGAGATCGGTCTATATGGCAGTTATGTTCAAATCTGGACTGATCTGGGCAAAATTGAAGAAGGACGTCGAAGAGCCTAACCAAACTCACTGTCTCAAATTTCAGCGACTTCGGACAACAAATGCGTCTTTTATGGCCCCAAAACCTAAAACCTAGGTATCGGTCTATATGGCAGCTATATCCAAATCTGGACCGATATGTGCGATATTGCAGAAATATGTCAAGGGGCTTAACTCACTGTTCCAAATTTCGGGGACATCGGGCAATAAATGAGCATTTTATGGGCCCAAAACCATAAATCAAGAAATCGGTCTATATGGCAGCTATATCCAAATTTGAACCGATCTGGACCAAATTGAAGAAATATGTCAAAGGGCCTAACACATCTCACTGTCCCAAATTTCAGCAAAATCGGATAATGAGTGTGGCTATTATGGGCCTTAGACCCTAAATCGGAGGATCGGTCTATATGGCAGCTATATCCAAATCTGGGCCGATCTGAGCCAAATTAACGAAGGATGTCGTTGGGCCTTACACAATTCAATGCCCCGAATTTCATCAAAATCGGATAATAAATGTGGCTTTTGTGGGCCTAAGACCCTAAACCGGAGGATCGGTCTATATGGCAGCTATATCCAAATCTGAACCGATCTGGACCAAATTAAAGAAGCATGTCAAAGGGCCTGAGATATCACACTGTCCCAAATTTCAGCAAAATCGGATAATGAATGTGGCTATTATGGGCCTTACACCATAAATCGGAGGATCGATCTATATGGCAGCTATATGCAAATCTGGACCGATCTGAGCCAAATTGACGAAGGATGTCGAAGGGCCTAACACAACTCGCTGTCGCAAATTTCAACAAAATCGGATAATAAATGTGGCTTTTATGGGCCTAAGACCCTAAATCGGCGGATCGGTCTATATGGGGGCTATATCAAGATATAGTCCGATATAGCCCATCTTCGAACTTAACCTGCTTATGGACAAAAAAAGAATCTGTGCAAAATTTCAGCTCAATATCTCTATTTTTAAAGACTGTAGCGTGATTTCAACAGACAGACGGACAGACGGACGGACATGTCTAGATGGTCTTAGATTTTTACGCTGATCAAGAATATATATACTTTATAGGGTCGGAAATGGATATTTCGATGTGTTGCAAACGAAATGACAAAATGAATATACCCCCATCCTTCGGTGGTGGGTATAAAAATATGAATAAAATATATATGAATAAAATCCATCCATATTTAGATATAGCTCCCATTTAAAGTGATCTCCCGGTTTGGCCTCTTGAGTCTCTAAGGTGCGTAATTATTATTTCATTATATGTTTTATAGTGACTTTCAGTAGCCATGCAAAGATGCAAAAAAAAAAATATCGATCTCCTTGTTTAAAAATATAAAATTTGGCACGGCCGAATTTGAACCTTTTTTTAGATTCGTAGCAAATTTATCAGATTTCACATTTTGGCTGAGACAAAACTTTGACAATGTTGCATGCGACATGAGATTTAAAGAATGGCAAACTTAAAGTCCATTATACGACGCGATATTTTTGAAATTTTCATACCAATTTTGTACTCCCCACACACTCGGAGCTTTGCCAGAACATTGTGACCACTTTTAGTGCTTTCACTCATTGTTTGTCTCCTAGACCTTAATAGATTTATTCCGTCATTAACTTTAAAATTACCTGTCTAAATATTTATGCCAAAATAAATTATATTTTGCGTAAACTAATTAGCATTTACTGCCAGGCACCGCCATTCAAAAAAGCTTTTTTGCGTGAAACGTGTTAAGAGGCTTAAAGCATACTACACAGCAAAGGATCCAAGGCAACAACAAGAACCAAGAGCAAAACCAATCAGTGAACCATGAAACAACCAACTACGGGAACAATGCTTGAAATTGGTAACCATTGAGAATTCCTTTTCCAGGGCATAGTACACAATCGCCGTGACACTGGAACAGCAGCAACAATGGCAGCAAATGTTTTTAATCACATTACACTATGAAGCAAGAAGAAGAGAAGAATACGCTGTGATAGTAGGTCCCCAGTGCTAGTGCGACATCAAGGAAGCACCAAGAGAAAGTGGACTAGGAATTGGAAAAATGGAATGCCACCTTCAGTGGCAGCAGCAGTAACAGGACTACCGAGAAACACAAACACACCTTGATGCCATTTACAATATCTTCGTTCGATGTGCTGTTACTACATTGCCATGATGTTGTTTATTAAAGCTTATTAAAAAGGCATGCATAACGGAACTCGAGGTCTGGCTAAACAGGAAGTAAAATAAAACCAGTAAGGAAAGGCAAAAGTCAGGCGGTGCCGACTTTATAATACCCTACACCTACCCCATAAATATAAAGTGAGAGCTATATCTAATTATAAACCAATTTTGATGGACTTCGGTGGATGTTTTCAGGTGGGTTATTTAAATCCCCTTATCAAATTTCGAGCAAAGCAAATATGTTCAAAATGTAATAACTAGGGTTGACAAACGACAACAAATTCTTTCTTAAAATCGGACAAACTTTACATGACAGCTATAAATCTGAATCGATTTCTATGAAATCACCAGTAGTGTCGAGAGTAATTAGAAAATCCTTCCTGCCAAATTTCGAGAGAATCGGTTAACAAATGAGCATTTTATTGCATTATTACTGCAAATCGGACGAACATATATATGGGAGCTTTATCTACATCTGACCTAACTTCTATGAAATTTACCATTAATATCTAGAGTCATTAGAAAATCCCTCTTGCCAAATTTCGAGAGAATCGGTTAACAAATGATCATTTCTTGCAGTATTACTGCAAATCAGAAGAACATATACAATATATAGGAGCTATACCCAAACCTGAACCGATTTCAATAGGCTTCGTCTCTAGGCCGAAAAACATGCCTGTACCAAAATTTTAAGTCGATCGGATGAAAATTGTGGCCTGTAGTTTGTACACAAATTAAAATGGACATACAGACGGACATAGCTAAGCCGAATCAGAAAGTCATTCTGAGTCGATCGGTATACTTATCAATGGGTCTACCTTTCATCAAATCGAAAACATTTGGTGTGGTTGTAAAACAGCGTAACTGTATTTTAAGTACTCAATTTCAGTCAAATCGGTATATATGGTTGGCGGAAGTACGGACGGACATGCTCCATTGTTTTAAAATTTTATGACGATCAAGAATAAATGCGTACTTTATTGGGTCTACGATCAATATTTTGATGTTTTACAAACGGAATGATGAGATCTGTGTTCCCTCCATTCCATGGTAGTAGGTATTACAAGTAAAAGACTGTATCTTCCTTCACTTAAATTCTCGCTGGCAAAAGTCCGAAACCCCGCAAATGATGCTAATTTGATAGAAAATTTATTTCGATGGAATCGCCTATATGCAATGCGTTGAAATTCAGAAAAATGCGTTGAAATTCAGAAAATTTGCATTGGAGGAAAAAATAATTCCCAACTGAACGAACATTTGGTATCTGTACGCTCAGCACATTACACTGAAAATATGTATGAAAATATGTGCACAGCATCTATAGAATTCCCATTTGCGTTTAACTATGTGGATGAAACTATAGTTCTGAATTGAATGAAATGAAACCTTATGTCAATCGAAATAGATTTTTTTTTAGAGATATACTAGCTGACCCGGGTTCGCTCCGCTGCGCCTTCTTTTACTTTATATGGAACAAAAGTTTCCTTGGAAAATTTATTTTCGATGATTAAACTTGACTAACAGTTTAGCAATATAAGTACCTTTATCTGAATCCCACATTATCTTTATTGGTCTACGAATTTCAGTTTGGATGTTAGGTGTACTCCATTCATAAAATACTTCATTTCAGCCCGATATTCTCATGATGTCTGATTTAGTGGAGTTTTCGGGGGAGAGGTTGTCCCCCAAATACTTGGCCCTGAAAAATATCAGCATCGTGCTCTTCTCTCAAATACCATTTATTTAAACCCCATATTGACATTGGCTTAAGAGGAGTTTACAGGATGAGGCATCCCCAAAACACATGGTCCCAAAATAGGTTATCAAATTCATTTTCTCATCTCAAATAATTTTCATTTGAGCCACATATTGGCATGGTCGAAAAATTTTTTTCCTTTGGGGGTGATGCCTTAAATTCATGGTCCTACATTTGGATATCAAATTCGTATTCTTCTCCCAAATACCTATATTTGAGCCCCATATTGCGATGGTCACTAAAAAATTGCTGTTTGTGGGGTATTTTGGGAATGAGGTAGACCCCCAGAAAATTGGACCCGAAAATGGGTATTACTTTTTGCTCTACCCTCTTATTTTTTTCATTTAAGTTCCACATTGACATGGTCGGTAAATATGCCCCCCGAACACTAAGCCCGGAAAATATATCAGTAACGTGCTCTATTCTCATATATCTATATATCATTTATTTAAACCCCATATAGCCATTGGCCTCAAAATTGGATATCAAATTCTTTTTCTAATCTCATTTAAACTTCTTATTGCAAAAGTCAGCAAATATGTCCGGATTGGGGTATTGGCCCTGAAAACAAGAATAATTAGTTCCACTCTCTTTAAGACCCAAATTGTCTTGGTGAGCAAATATGTCCTATTTGGGGGTTGTTATGGTGGTGGGACGTCCGCTATACAGTTGGTCCCTAATGTTGATATCAGATACGTGGTCTACTCCCAAATACCTTTAATTTGATCCCCTTATTTCCATAGTCGGCAAACATGACCGGCTTGGGGGATGTTTTGTGGGATTGGCGGCCACTCAGTGAGTTGGCCTTGAAAATATATATCGGATTCTTCTTCCACTTTATAAACCCTATTATTTGAGCCTCATATTGCAATAGTCCGAAAATACTTACTATTTGGGTGGTGTTGTGGGGGTGGGCTGGCCCCTTTGACAATTTTCCCGAATATTGATATTAAATTCGTGCTTGACTTCCAAAGTCCTTTCATTTGAGTCCCATATTGCTATTGTCGTAAATTTGTCCCCTTTGGGTATGTTTTTGGGGAGAGACGGCCCCCCAAACACTTGGTCCCAAAGTTAGATATCAGATTCGTATTCTACATTCAAATTCCTTTTATTTAAGCCCCATATTCCCATGGTCAGTAAATAAGTCCTATTTGGGGGGTGTTTTGGGAAAGGGGTGGACCCCCAGAAACGTGGTCCCACATTTGGATATCAGATTCGTATTTTTCTCGCAAATACCTTTCATTTGAGTCCCATATTGTCGTGATTGGTCTAAATATATGTTTGGTAGGTTTTTGGGTGGGGCAGCCCCCCTAGGTACCCCATCCGAAAGTTGGATACCAAACTTTTATTTTTAGGGAACTATATTTTCACTTATTTGTATTTGAACATAGAAATGAAAATTAACAAGTAAAAGCGTGCTAAGTTCGGCCGGGCCGAATCTTATATACCCTCCACCATGGATCGCATATGTCGAGTTCTTTTCCCGGCATCTCTTCTTAGGCAAAAAAAAGGATATAAGAAAAGATTTGCTCTGCTATTAGAGCGATATCAAGATATGTTCCGGTTTGGACCACTATTAAATTATATGTTGGAGACCTGTGTAAAATGTCAGCCAATTCGAATAAGAATTGCGCCCTTTGTGGGCTCAAGAAGTTAAATAGAGAGATCGATTTATATGGGAGCTATATCAGGCTATAAACCGATTCAGACCATAATAAACACGTATGTTAATGGTCATGAGAGAATCCGTCGTACATAATTTCAGGCAAATCGGATAATAATTGCGACCTCTAGAGGCTCAAGAAGTCAAGATCTCAGATCGGTTTATATGGCAGCTATATCAGGTTATGAACCGATTTGAACCATATTTGGCACAGTTGTTGGATATCATAACAAAATACTACGTGCCAAAATTCATTCAAATTGGATAAGAATTGCGCCCTATAGAGGCTCAAGAAGTCAAGACCCAAGATCGGTTTATATGACAGCTATATCAGGTTATGGACCGATTTGAACCATACTTGGCACAGTTGTTGGATATCGTAACAAAACACGTCGTGCAAAATTTCATTCCAATCGGATAAGAATTGCGCACTCTAGAGGCTCAAGAAGTCAAGACCCAAGATCGGTTTATATGGCAGCTGTATCAGGTTATGGACCGATTTGAACCATACTTGGTACAGTTGTTGGATATCATAACAAAACACGTCGTGCAAAATTTCATTCCAATCGGATAAGAATTGCGCACTCTAGAGGCTCAAGAAGTCAAGACCCAAGATCGGTTTATATGGCAGCTATATCAGGTTATGGACCGATTTAAACCTTACTTATCACAGTTGTTGGATGTCATAACAAAACACGTCGTGCAAAATTTCATCCCAATCGGATAAGAAATGCGCACTCTAGAGGCTCAAGAAGTCAAGACCCAAGATCGGTTTATATGGCAGCTATATCAAAACATGGACCGATATGGCCCATTTACAATACCAACCGACCTACACTAATAAGAAGTATATGTGCAAAATTTCAAGCGGCTAGCTTTACTCCTTCGGAAGTTAGCGTGCTTTCGACAGACAGACGGACGGACGGACGGACGGACGGACGGACGGACGGACAGACGGACGGACATGGCTAGATCGACATAAAATTTCACGACGATCAAGAATATATATACTTTATGGGGTCTCAGACGAATATTTCGAGTAGTTACAAACAGAATGACGAAATTAGTATACCCCCCATCTTATGGTGGAGGGTATAATAAAATATCCCAATTTTTCTTTGAGCAGTCTTGAAAATGCCATATGGTAAATGGCGACCTCCATTTCGCATATACGGATTAAATCGATTTTTGAAATTAGTGGCCACTCTTTGCAGCATATGCTATGAAATCAGTATATTGGCAATGGCGTCGCGAATGTTGTTTTTGAGGTAAGCTATGGTCTGCGGTCCATCGACATAAACCAGGGATTTCACATAACCCCATAAAACGAAATCGTATGGACTCAAATCTGGGGAGCGTACCGACCACACAACTGACAGCCTCACTCTTTGGATATTTTTCGGAATTCTGATGGTACGCTTTAGTCCATTTCTACATTAAACGACATTTCCAAATTCCTGAAATTAGTTAACCCACGACAGAATCGAATTACAGGCGGGAAAGTGTATGTGCGGATGAATTTCAAAGCGAGCGCGGAAGGCACATTGCGTAGCAACAAGTGAGCGACCGTTAGAAAAGAAGCTTTTTCTATATCATTGACCGGCTCTCGCAGCTAAAAGACACCTGTGATTAGGAGGGGACACAATACCAGGGATGAACGCTGAACACACATGATGTTGGATTTCAAGACTACTGAAGAGCGAGACACTGAAGACAGAGTAAAACGCACATGTTTCTGTTGAGTAGATAATGTTTATAAACAACCTCCATTCAGTGCTTGGAAGTATTTTATATCGAATTCATTCCCTCTACAGTGGGATATGAGAAATTATTCTCTGTCATATGAAATCGACTCGCTGTCATTTTTATACTCTCCACCATAGGATGGAGGCATACTAATGTCGTCATTCTGTTTAACTCCTCGAAATATTAGTCTAAGACCCCATAAAGTATATATATTCTTGATCGTCATGACATTTTAAGTCGAACGAGCCATGTCAGTCCGTCTGTCCGGTCGTCTGTCTGTCGAAAGAACGTAAACTAAACCGGGTAATAAATAATGCTTTTATGAGCTTCAGACCCTTAATCGGCATATTGGTCTATATGACAGTTATATCTAAGTACAGTACGATCCGAACAATATATGGAAAGGATGCCGGGAGACCTGAAACTTCGCGCTGTTTAAAATTTCAGCGAAATCGGTTTAATATTAAGCCTTTATGGACTTCAGACCCTTTATTTGGAGATCGATCTATATGGCAGCTACATCTAAATATAGTCCGATTTAGCCCGTTCAAGAACTTAACCAACGTACATCGGAAAGACGTATCTGTGCCAAATTTTAGTTCAATATCTCAATTTTTGAAGGCTGTAGAGTTATTACAACAGACGGACGGACAGACACACGGACACGTTAAATCGTCTTAGAATTTTACGACGATCCGAAATATATATATATACTTTGTAGGGTCAGAAATAGATATTTCGATGTGTTGCAAACGGAATGACTAAATGAGTATACCCCCTATCCTACGGTGGTGGGTACAAAAAATGTTAACCCATGCTTTTGCCAATTCAACCACGGTGCCTTGGTAAGAATTTCGTACTACAAATGCAGACGACAAGAAAAATACTTTACTGAAGCAAAATGTACAACGTGCACTCACTGAAATCTGAATGTTTGTTTTTGCTGGAGGTTCTTTTTTGGGTTCACTCATCTCGTTGTTTTTTATCTGTTTTATTCAGTTCTCAATTGTATCATACAATGTAGCATTTTTAAACGAAGAGTTCAGAAGTACTCTATGATTGTTAGAGTGTCTTGAAAGTAGAAATTAATGGTCTTGTGGAAGCCTTCGATATGGCTTCGAGTGTCAAGTGCCTGGGGGCCATCTCAATCTTCAAAACACCCCAATCTTGACATGGTAGCACTTAAATGCGAAGGTTTTAGAAGTAGAGTACGAACTTAACATTAAAATAAGGATTCAAGTTTCAGAGGGCCAAAACGCCTTAACGAACTTTTAACCTAATTAAGACAATATGGGGTTCAAATTCAAAAGATTTGAGAGTAAAGTACGAATTTGATATCCAAATTTCAAGCTAAGTATCTTAAGATTCGCCAAACTTGCTCAATGGGACATGCAGCTCATTTATGCCAATCTGGGTCTCAAATATAATCTTTTGGGTTTACAGACAAATTGGCATTGAAACATGAACAAAATCATGAGGACCCGTTCCGTCCTTCTACAAAAGTCTCAAACATGTTCTTAATTTACACCTGAAATGGCCTTATGTGGTCAAGTATGGTAATATGGAGCGCAAATGAAATGATTATGAAGGTACGAATTGATGATTAGTTAAGGTTAGCCATAAACAAGTAAAAGCGTGCTAGGTTCGGCCGGGCCGAATCTTATATACCCTCCACAATGCATTGCATTTGTCGAGCTCTTTCCACGGTATCTCTTTTTAGACAAACAAAGGATAAAAGAATATTGAATATTGGAGACCATATTACAAGTCATTGTGTAAAATTTCAGCCAAATCTAGTAAGAATTGCGCATTAAGGGCCTGAAGAAGTAATATAGGGAGATCGGTTTATAGGGGAGCTGTATTAGGCTATAAACTGATTCATGCCATATACGACACGTATGTTAAATGTCATGGAAGAATCCGTTCAGCCAAATCGGATAATTATTGCGCTTTTTAGAGTCTCAAGAAATTAAGATCCCAGATCGGTTTATATGGCAGCTGTATCGAAACGTGCAAAATTTCAAGCGGCTAGCTTTACTCTTTCGAAAGTTAGCGTGCTTTCGACAGACAGACGGACAGAAATTGCTAGTTCGACTAAGGAATAGGGGCAAACTTCTCAGAGGGGCCTCCTTTTTATAGCCAAGTCCGAACGGTGTGCCGTAGTGCGACACCTCTTTCGAGAGAAGTTTTACGTGGCATAGTACCTCACAAAAGTCGCCAGCATTAGGAGGGAAAACCACCGCTGATTTTTTATACCCACCACCGAAGGATGGGGGTATATTCATTTTGTCATTCCGTTTGCAACACATCGAAATATCCATTTCCGACCCTATAAAGTATATATATTCTTGATCAGCGTAAAAATCTAAGACCATCTAGACATGTCCGTCCGTCTGTCTGTTGAAAACACGCTACAGTGTTTAAAAATAGAGATATTGAGCTAAAATTTTGCACAGGTTCTTTTTTTGTCCATAAGCAGGTTAAGTTTGAAGATAGGCAATATCGGACTATATCTTGATATAGCCCCCATATAGACCGATCCGCCGATTTAGGGTCTTAGGCCCATAAAAGCCACATTTATTATCCGATTTTGTTGAAATTTGGGACGGTGAGTTGTGTTAGGCCCCGCGACATCCTTCGTCAATTTGGCTCAGATCGGTCCAGATTTGGATATAGCTGCCATATAGACCGATCCTCCGATTTAGGGTCTTAGGCCCATAAAAGTCACATTTACCTTCCGATTTTGCTGAATTTTGGGACAGTGAGTTGTGTTAGGCCCTTCGACACCCTTCGTCAATTTAGCTCTGATCGGTTTAGATTTGGATATAGCTGCCATATAGACCGATCCTCCGATTTAGGGTCTTAGGCCCATAAAAGCCACATTTATTATCCGATTTTGCTGAAATTTGGGACAGTAAATTGTGTTAGGCCTTTTGATATCCCTCATCAATTTGGTACAGATCGGACCAATTTTGGATATAGCTGCCATATAGACCGATCTCTCGATTTCAGGTTTTGGGCCCATAAAATGCTCATTTATTGTCCAATGTCGCCGAAATTTGGAACAGTGAGTTAGGTTAACCCCTCGAAATAATCCTGCAATATGGCACAGATCGGTTAAGATTTGGATATAGCTGTCATATAGACCGATCTCTCTATTTAAGGTTTTGGGCTCATAAAAGGTGCATTTATTGTCCGATGTATCCGAAATTCAGGACAGTGAGTTAGGTTAAGTCCTTCGACTTCCTTCTGCAATATGGCCCATATCAGTCCAGATTTGAATATAGCTGCCATATAGACCAATCTCTCAATATAAGGTTTTGGGTCCATAAAAGGCGCAATTATTGTCCGATGTCGCCGAAATTTGGGACAGTGAGTTAAGTTAAGCCCCTTGACATACTTCTGCATTATCGCACAGATCGGTCCAGATTTGGATATAGCTGCTATATAGAACGATCGCTCGGTTTTAGGTTTTGGGGCCATAAAAAGCGAATTTATTGTCCGATGTTGCCGAAATTGTGGACAAAGAGTTAATTTAAGCCCCTCCACATATTTCTGCCATGGGACATAAGGTATGAGTTTTGCACCGGATTTTGACGAAAGGTGGTTTACATATATATCCGAGGAGGTGGGTATCCAAAGTTCGGCCCGGCCGAACTTAACGCCTTTTTACTTGTTTTTCTCATGGTCTCGCCAGGATTCAAACCCAGGCGTTCAGCGTCATAGGCGGACATGCTTACCTCTGCGCTACGGTGGCCGCAGAATATATCGTGCTCAATTTCGGAAAGATCGGACACAAATTGTGGCTACTAAAGACTTAAAGGGCCATATCGGATGAAAGATATATATGGGATCTATATCTAAATCTGATCCGATTTTTATACCCTCCACCATAGGATGGGGGGTATACTAATTTGGTCATTCTGTTTGTAACTACTCGAAATATTCGTCTAAGACCCCATAAAGTATATATATTCTTGGTCGTCGTGACATTTTATGTCGATCTAGCCATGTCCATCCGTCTGTCCGTCCGTCCGGTTGTCTGTCGAAAGCACGCTAACTTCCGAAGGAGTAAAGCTAGCCGCTTTAAATTTTGCACAAATACTTCCTATTAGTGTAGTTCGGTTGGTATTGTAAATTAGCCATATCGGTCCATGTTTTGATATAGCTGCCATATAAACCGATCTTGGGTCTTGATTTCTTGAGCCTCTAGAGTGCGCAATTCTTATCCGATTGGAATGAAATTTTGCACGACGTGTTTTGTTATGATGTCCAACAACTGTGTCAAGTATGGTTCAAATCGGTCCATAACCTGATATAGCTGCCATATAAACCGATCTTGGGTTTTGACTTCTTGAGCCTCTAGAGTACGCAATTCTTATCCGATTGGAATGAAATTTTGCACGACGTGTTTTGTTATGATATCCAACAACTGTGTCAAGTATGGTTCAAATCGGTTCATAACCTGATATAGCTGTCATATAAACCGATCTTGGATCTTGATCTTCTTGAGCCTCTAGAGGTCGCAATTATTATCCGATTTGCCTGAAATTTTGTACGACGGATTCTCTCATGACCATCAACATACGTGTTTATTGTGGTCTGAATCGGTCTATAGCCCGATACAGCTCCCATATAAATCGATCTCTCTATTTTACTTCTTAAGCCCCCAAAGGGCGCAATTCTTATTTGAATTGGCTGACATTTTACACAGGTCTCCAACATATAATTTAATTGTGGTCCAAACCGGACCATATCTTGATATCGCTCTAATAGCAGAGCAAATCTTTTCTTATACCCTGTTTTGCCTAAGATGAGATGCCGGGAAAAGAACTCGACAAATGCGATCCATGGTGGAGGGTATATAAGATTCGGCCCGGCCGAACTAAGCACGCTTTTACTTGTTTCAAAATCAATTGTCCTTGAACCAATGATGAGGCAAGTGCAAAACCTCATGACATTGGGAAATCAAATGCGACCTATACCTTGATCACAAGAATACATGGACAGACAGTCGGACAGCGGACAGATGGATATAGCTATATCGAAGCCGATCACTATACGTATTAATGGGTCCATCTCTTATCCTTGTTAGCGTTGCAAACAAATGCACAAAGTTATTATTCCATGTACCATAGAGTAGGTGTAGGATATAAAACTAAATGAAATGATAAATTGTAATACACAACTTCTTAAATTGCTTTTGGCATTTTTAGGGAACAACCAACTTTACACCATTTGAAAAAGGTGAAAATGTTTGCCAGCAGATTTTCTGTAGTTACGCCAATTGTTATACCCACCACCCTAAGATGGGGGTTTATTAATCTAGTCATTCCGTTTGTAACACCTCAAAATATTTGTCTAATACCCCTTAAAGAATATATATTGATCGTCTCGTCGTTCAGAATCTATCTAGCCACGCCCGTCCGTTCGCCGATTAAAATTTTGCACAGATACTTCAAATTGTTCTAGGTCGTTAAAGATTGCAAATGGGGTATATCGGTTCGGATTCAGATATAGCTCCCATATAAAGCGATCTCCCGATTTGACGTCTTGTGCCCCTGGATTGTCCGATTTGGGTGAAATTTTGAGGATAGTGTTCTACTATAACTCCCAGCAACTGTGTCAAGTACGGTTTAAATCGGTCTATAACCTGATATAGCTCCCATATAAACCGAAATATTGAAATTGAGCATGTAGTGTTCAGTTATGACTTCCAACAACTATGCCAAGTACGGCCAAAATCAGTCTATAACTTGATATAGCTCCCATGTAAACCGGTCTCTCGATCATCCCTGTTCGGTTCTTGTAGCTTTGATTTTTGATGGTTTGACAGAAGTCTTTTATATAGAATAAATTTATTCCTTACAACTAAATTTATTTTGCATACATTTTTAACAGAATCCATGTGGGTGGGTTCCCAAGATTCGGTCCGGCCGAACTTTAACTTGTGTTTTGTTTATACTCACTACCATAGGATGGGGGTATATTCAGTCCGTTTGTAACACTTAGAAATATTAATCTAAAACCCAATAAAGTATATATTTTTCATCGTCTCGACATTCTGAGTCGATCCATCCAAGTCCGTCCGTCCGTAGTCGATATCACAATAGAGGGCGAACGCGTAAAGCTAGCCGCTTCAAATTTTGCACCGGTGCTTAATATTGATGTAGGACGTTGCAATTGGGCCATATCGGTTCAGATTTGAATGAAGCGACCATATAAACCGAACTCCCGATTTGATTTCTTGAGCCCCTTGAAACCCCCAATTTTGTCTGATTTATCTGAAATTTTGCATGTCAAGTCAAGTAACAGAATACTGACTTCCAACAACTGTGCCAAGTACGGCCCGAATAGATCTAAACCTAATATAGCTCCCACATAAACCGATCTCCTGTTTTGACTTCTTGCGCCCATAAAAGCCGCAAAAATCGCATTTGGCTGAAATTGAGCATGTAGTGTTTTTTTAATTACCTTCCACAAATGTGCTAAATATGGTCTAAATCAGTCCATAACCTGATATAGCTCCCATATAAACCGATTTCCCGATTTGACTTCTTGAGACCTTACAAGCCGTAATTTTTGGATGAACTTGGCTGAACTTGAACTTATATGAGAGATATATCAGGTTATAGACCTATTCGGATCGTTCTTGGAACAATGGCTGGAAGTCGTAAGAGAACGCTACATGCAAAATTTGAGCCAAATCGGATTGCGGCTTCCAGGGCTCAAGAAGAGAAATAGGAGAATCGGTTTATATGGGAGCTATATCTAAATCTGAACCGATATGGTCCATTTGCAATCATCAATATAAAGTATCTGCGCAAAATTTCAATCGGCTAGCTTTACATGTTCGATCGCTATCGTGTTTTCGACAGACGTACTTATCCCCCATCTGATTGAGACACCTCCAAAACATGGTTATTAACCGCTTCAAACATAATTTTCTGGCGACGAAAATCATTGACCACGCATTATTATCTTAATCTGCGGGGGGAAAAAAATCAGTGCGTGCCAAGTCACGGCTATACGCCGAATGACCCATCAATTCGATATTTTGGCGGATCGAAAAGGAGTTGGTGGGAGACAATATGTGAGACCTCGAATTATCATAGTGAACATTGATTTGTCTTTTCTTGTTAGTTTTTCGATTGTCTCGTACTCGCGAATTACAGATATAAATATTGGTTTGAATTTCAGTAATAATTGGGCTGTCAAAAATACGTTGTGTTTAAATCTTTCCACGCATATGTGAAAATCGGAACCCCAGTTATAAACCATGTTCAAGTGACTGCAACCTTGGGTTTGACCGTCAACTTTACACTTACTTGGTCGAACCATTTAAACGGAATTGTGGAAAAGGTTTATGGTTAGGTTAGGTTATAAGTTATAGGTTGTTTATAACAATATCGCGATTTGTTATAAACAACCTATAACCATTCCATATATCATTACACATACCTGTTATTTAATTGTACGTTTGAAAACCTGCTGAAAATAAAAAGCTTGATGTTATTGCATAAGGTTATCTATTCCAGTACCTTTTAGATCACTTGCAATTTGAGGACATCAACTGATGCAACCAAGATTAGACAGGAAAAATCTCTGAAAGATAGTTTGTTGCATACATTGCAACTTACTCCCGTCAAGTACACAAGTCATAAGCAAGCGTGAAATTTACGATTATTATACCCTCCACCATAGGATGGGGGCATACTAATTTCGTTATTCCGTTTGTAACGCTTCGAAATATGAGTATAAGTCCCCATAAAATATATATACATTCATGATCGTCATGACATTTTAAGTCGATCTAGCCATCCGTCCGTCTGTCGAAAGCACGCTAACTCCCGAAGGAGTAAAGCTGGACGATGGAAATTTGGCACAAATATATTCTATTAGTGTTGGTCAGTTGGGATTGTAAATGGGCCAAATCGGTCTATGTTTTGATATAGCTGCCATACAAACCGATCTTTGGTCTTGACTTCTTGAGCTTCTAGAGGGCGAATTCTTATCCGATTTGGCTGAACGAAGAGTTTTGGTATCATTTCCAACAACTGCGTTAAGTATGGTATAAATCGGTTCATAACGTGGTATAGCTGTCATATGAGCCGATCATGGATCTTGACTTCTTGAGCCAATGGAGGGCTCAATTCTTATCGGATTTTGCTTAAATTTCGAACAACGGCTTCTTCCATGACCTTCAACATATGTGTCCAATATGGTATTTTGCTTCATGCGTCCCTATGAGGCGCAATTCTTATCCGAATGGACTGAAATATAACCCAATGACTTCTACTGTGGTCTTGAACATTCATTTCACTTATGGTCCGAATCGGACTATAACTTGATATATCTCCAAAAGCATAACAATTCTTATCCATTGTACTTGTTTGCCTAAGAAGAACTACCGCGCAAAGAACTCGACAAATGCGATCCATGGTGGTGGATGGTATATAAAATTCGACCCTTGCCGAACTTAGCAGGCTCTTATTTGTTTTAAGTAAAAATTGTATGTCTAGTAATGTAAGCAAAATAATATAATACATACATATATGTTGTAAACAAAGTATTTTAAATTATTTGAAACAACTATAAGGATTTATACAAAAGTGAACCAGCACATTTAAATATAAGATGTAATCTTGTTGTGATTTCAAAGAAGCTTGATTATTTGCTGACTATTTCTGAAATACTTTTAATTTTGAATTTTCCCTCAATTATCATAACGCATCTAGCTCTGTTTTAAACAACCATTGTCATCGTCATACTCGGAGTCCATAATTCTACATCATACTTTGGGGAATTGTGTTCATGTTGCCTTGCAGATATTGCTATCGTGTTTGTCCCTTCGTTTTCTTCCTGTTGAGTTTTGCCCTGACCCAAGTCATTGCGTGGCACAAGCACAAAAGCCTTCAGAGACTTTGGCAAATGTTGCAAATGATAATGATTGACGCTATAATAGGAATGAATAGGCAAATGGATGAAAGAATAACTGACTTGCATTGAATTAAAAAAGAAGCGCAAAAAAAGGCACTGATAAATAAGGAACAGTAAAAATGGATAGATGGTTCAATCCTCTGATGGATGATTTGGGAGTACGTGTTAGGTGCATAGTTCAACTTTGCTTTTTCACTCACCGGCTTTGTCCTTTATTAAATTATGTTATTAAATTAGTTTAAATTCAATATTGTCAACATGCATCATACAAACCGTCATAGAAACTCTCAACGGGCAGTGAGATGTCACTAAAGCTGCCAAGGAATCCTACGAGGCAGAGGACTTACCAAGATGAAAAACGCCTTTCAATTATAAATAAGCAAACAAGGACGAAGGGCTATGACTGGCAGAAGAACGTCTCCGATGAAGTTTAAAAACTCCATGGATAGATATCAGAAAATCTTACCGTTACAGCATTGCATATTCATTTGGTACCTGCATAATAATTAGATGGCTGTTATTAAAATGATAAAACAAAGTATAATTTTAAATAGATAATCGCGTTACCATCTAATTGGACTTATGGGAAAATGTACTTAATCCATTAAAAATAGGAAAGAAACATCCAAGCTTTGTCTTACCAATAAGAAGTTGACATTATTTTACTTTTTTTGTATTCTGTTATCAATAAAGTTACAAATAAAAGAGAACGACAAGACTCAACAAAGAAATTGATAATGGAATTTAAAATAAACAATTAGAAGCGTGCTAAGTTCGGACGGGCCAAATCTTATATACCCTCCATCATGGATCGCATTTGTTAAGTTCTTTGTCCGGTACCTCTTTATAGGTAAGCAAAGGGTAATTGATAAGAATTGTTATGCGATTGGAGCTGTGTCAGTTTGTGGACCGATTGGAGTCATGATTGGCACGTATGTTGAAAGTCATAGGAGTCGCGAGTTCGCATTCAGCCAAATCAGGCAAGAACTGCGGCCTCCAGGGGCTCAAAAAGTGCCATCGGGAAATCGGTTTATATGACAGCTATATCGGGTTTAGACCGATTTAGACATCGCTGTGCGGCTAGATTTACTGCTTCGAAAGTTAGCGTGAATTCAACATACGAACAGACATGGCTAAATAAACTTAGAATATAAACCCGATCAAGAATATATATACTTTGTTGGCTCTCAAATCAATACTTCGATTAGTTACAAATGGAATGATGTGATAAATATGAAGGTATACTATCTTGTCATTCTTATGGTGGAGAGTATTAAAATTCATTTATCATACGACATGATATACTAGAGGAATTATCAGGTCTATCTACCGTCATACATCTTCAATGCTTCTTCAGTATTAATATCTTTCGAGGTTGTGTCTCTATTTCCAAGCATACCGGTTAATTTAGCCATAAATACCATATCAGAAAAATGGAATGACATCCAGGAGCACACAAAGATACCACAGGATTTATTTATAGAATTGTTAATATTATGCATAAACGATTCTAGATATTTTACGTACGATGAGAAATTGTGTGAGCAAAAGAAAGGCATGACATTGGGTTCGCCCATCATTCCGATAATTGCCGATATTGTGATGGAAACCTTACAAGACGCTTCAATTGAGAAAATTACAAAAACAACAAGTAAAAGGTGCTAAGTTCGGCCGGGCCGAATCTTATATACCCTCCACCATTGATCGCATTTGTCGAGTTCTTTTCCCGGTATCTCTTCTTAGGCAAAAAAGGATATAAGAAAAGATTTCCTCTGCTATTAGAGCGATATCAAGATATGGTCCGGTTTGGACCGCAATTAAATTATATGTTGGAGACCTATGTAAAATGTCAGCCAATTCGAATAAAAATTGCGCCCTTTGGGGGCTTAAGAAGTAAAATAGAGATAATGATTTATATGGGAGCTGTATCGGGCTATAGACCGATTCAGACCATATTAACCACGTATGTTGGTGGTCATGAGAGGATCCGTCGTACAAAATTTCAGGCAAATCGGATAATAATTGCGACCTCTAGAAGCTCAAGAAGTCAAGTCTCCAGATCTGTTTATATGGCAGCTATATCAGGTTATGTCCCGATTTGAACCATACTTAACACAGTTGTTGGATATCGTAACAAAATACTTCGTGCAAAATTTCATTCAAATCGGAAAAGAAATGCGCCCTCCAGAGGCTCAAGAAATCAAGACCCAAGATCGGTTTATATGACAGCTATATCAAAAAGGGACCGATATGGCCCATTTACAATCCCAACCGACCTACACTAATAAGAAGTATTTGTGCAAAATTTAAAGCGGCTAGCTTTACTCCTTCGGAAGTAAGCGTGCTTTCGACAAACAGACGGACGGACGGACAGACGGATGGACATGGCTACATCGACATAAAACGTCGCGACGATCAAGAATATCTATATACTTTATGGGATCTCGGACAAATATTTCGAGTAGTTACAAACGGAATGACGAAATTAGTATACCCCCCATCCTATAGTGGAGGGTATAAAAAAGATTTCTGACCAAATACGTGGATGACGTATTTTGTGTATTGGAAAGAACGGAAGTAGATAATACTCTACAAGT
Organism: Stomoxys calcitrans; assembly: GCF_963082655.1. NCBI lineage: Eukaryota > Metazoa > Arthropoda > Insecta > Diptera > Muscidae > Stomoxys > Stomoxys calcitrans. The sequence goes on along the minus strand of NC_081554.1, from coordinate 144,931,017 downwards.
TCTAAATTCCTTTCACCCACAAGTTCAGTTCACAATGGAGAGTGAAACAGATCACAAATTGCCATATCTTGACACTGTCGTCCACCGACATTAAAATAATTAAAATTAAATTGGAATCAAAGAGATACAGCATCTGGGAGACTCATAAATTATCATTCAAATCATCCCTGAAGAATAACAAGTAAAAAGGCGTTAATTTCGGGTATATATGTAAACCACCTTTCATCAAAATTCGGTGAAAATTGCATACTTTGTTCCATAGCAGTTATATTGAAATATGATCCAATTTGGACCAAATACCAATAAGTACAAGTCATTGTTCAATTGTTTATAACAAAATATAGGTCTTTTTAGTAGCTATATCTAAAAACAAGTAAAAAGGCGTTAGGTTCGGCCGGGCAAAACTTTGGATACCCACCACCTCATGTATATATGTAAACCACCTTTCAGCAAAATCCGGTGAAAATTGCATACCTTATGTCCCATAGCAGTTATATCAAAATATGTTTCGATTTGGATCAAATACTAATAAGTATAGTAGTTATATCTACAAATAAACCGATCTGAACCATACACGATACGGATGTCGAAAAGCCTAACATGAGTCATTGTGGCAAATTTCAGTGAAACCGGATTATAAATACGCCTTTTATGTGGCCAAGACTTTGAATCGAGATACCGGTCTACATGGCAGCTATATCCAAATCTTAATCGATATGAGTGGAATTGAAGAAGGATGTCAAAGGGCCCAACACAACTCACTCTCCCAAATTGCGGCGACAGCGGACAATAAATAAAACTGAGAGATCGGTCTATATGGCAGCTATATCCAAATCTTGACCGATCTGTGCCATAATACAGAACTATGTCAAGGGGTTTAACCTAACTCGGCGACATCGGGCAATAAATGGGCCCAAAACCTAAAATCGATAGATCGGTCTAAATGGCAGCTATATCCATATCTGGACCGATCTGGGCCAAATTGACGAAGGGTACCGAAGGGCCTAACACAACTTGTTGTTCCAAATTTCAGCAAAATCTTATATAAAGGGTGATTTTTTTGAGGTTAGGATTTTCATGCATTAGTATTTGACAGATCACGTGGGATTTCAGACATGGTGTCAAAGAGAAAGATGCTCAGTATGCTTTGACATTTCATCATGAATAGACTTACTAACGAGCAACGCTTGCAAATCATTGAATTTTATTACCAAAATCAGTGTTCGGTTCGAAATGTGTTCATTCACCGTTCAGCGATGAGGCTCATTTCTGGTTGAATGGCTACGTAAATAAGCAAAATTGCCGCATTTGGAGTGAAGAGCAACCAGAAGCCGTTCAAGAACTGCCCATGCATCCCGAAAAATGCACTGTTTGGTGTGGTTTGTACGCTGGTGGAATCATTGGACCGTATTTTTTCAAAGATGCTGTTGGACGCAACGTTACGGTGAATGAACACATTTCGAACCGAACACTGATTTTGGTAATAAAATTCAATGATTTGCAAGCGTTGCTCGTTAGTAAGTCTATTCATGATGAAATGTCAAAGCATACTGAGCATCTTTCTCTTTGACACCATGTCTGAAATCCCACGTGATCTGTCAAATACTAATGCATGAAAATCCTAACCTCAAAAAAATCACCCTTTATAACAAGTAAAAAGGCGTTAAGTTCGGCCGGGCCGAACTTTGGATCCCCACCACCTCCGGTATATATGTAAACCACCTTTCATCAAAATCTGGTGAAAATTGCATACCGTATGTCCCATAGCAATTATATCGACATATGCTACGATTTGGGCCAAATACTAATAAATACAAGTCATTGTTCAACTATGTATAACAAAATATTGGTCTTTTTAGTAGCTATATCTAAAATAAACCGATCTGAACCATATACAACATGGATGTCGAAAAGCCTAACAAATTTCAGTTAAATCGGATTATAAATGCGTCTTTTTTGAGGCCAAGACTTTAAATCGAGATATCGGTCCATATGGCAGCTATATCCAAATCTAAATCGATATGAGTGAAATTGAAGAAGGATGTCAAAGGGCCCAACACAACTCACTCTCCCAAATTGCGGCGACATCGGACAATAAATAAAACCGAGAGATCGGTCTATATGGCAGCTATATCCAAATCTGGACCTATCTGTGCCAAATTGATGAAGGATGTCGACCCTTCGACATCAATATAACTCACTGTCCCAAATTTCGGTAATAAATGCGCCTTTTATGGGCAAAAAACCTTCAATCGAGAGATCGGTCTATATTGCAGCTATATCCAAATCTGGACCGATCTGGGCCAAATAAAGGAAGGATGTCGAGGAGCCTAATGTTACTCACTGTCCCAAATTTCTGCAAAATCGGATAATAAATGTGACTTTAATGGGCTTAAAACCCTAAATCGGAGGTTCGGTCTATATGGCAGCTATATTCAAACCTGGACCAAATTGATGAGGGATGTCGAGGGGCCTAACACAACTCACTGTCTTAAATTTTAGTAAAATCGGATAATAAATGTGGCATTTATGTGCCAAAGACCCTAAATCGGCGTATCGGTCTATATGGAGGCTATATCATGATATAGTCCGATATAGCTCATCCTCGAACTTAACCTGCTTATGAACAAAAAAAGACTCTGTACATAGTTTCAGCTCAATATCTTTATTTTTGAAGACTGAAGCGTGATTTCAACAGACAGACGGACGGACATGTCTAGATCATCTTGGATTTTTACGCTAATCAAGAATATATATACATATATATAGGGTCGGAAATGGATATTTCGATGTGTTGCAAACGGAATGACAAAATGAATATGCCCCCATCCGTCGGTGGTGGATATAAAAATCATTTTGTGTTTGTTTGTATGTTTGTGTGTTTCTTATAGACTCAGAAACTGCTGAACCGATTTTCTTGAAATTTTCACAGATGGTGCATAATGACCCTGTGGTGAAAATAGGGTACTACATTTGTTGATATTTGAAGGGGGGAGGACCCCCCCTCTTACCCTAATTTTCAGAAACGCCAGATCTCGGAGATGAGTGGTGCGATTTAAGAGAAATTTTATGTGCTCTCATATAGTACCCTAAAAATTAAAATTTGGTATCAAAATTTCGGATGGGGAACCTAGGGGGGCTGCCCAACCCTAAAACCTACCAAATATATATTTAAACCAATCACGACAATATGGGACTCAAATGAAAGGTATTTAGGATAAGGAAACGAATCTGATATCTAATTGTCGGGCCAAGTGCTAGGGGGACCACCCCAAGCCCCAAAACACCCCTAAATCGGACATATTTACCGACCATGGCAATACGGTATTTGACTCAAATGAAAGGTATTTGCGAGTAAAATACGAATCTGATATCCAAATGTGGGACCACGTTTCTGGGGGTCCACCCCTTTCCCAAAACACCCCCCAAACTGGGCTTATTTACTGACCATAGGAATATGGGGCTTAAATAAAAGGTATTTGAATGTAGAATACGAATCTGATATCCAAATATGGGTACAAGCGTTTGGGGGGCCACCCATTCTCCAAAAACACCCCCAAGACGATCATAGTTGCCGACTATGGAAATATGGGGCTCAAATTAAAGGTATGTGGGAGTAGACCACGTATCTGATATCAACATCAGGAGCCAACTGTCTAGCGGACGTCCCACCACCATAACAACCCCCAAATAGGACGTATTTGCTCACCAAGACAATTTGGGTCTTAAAGAGAGTGGAACTAAATATTTATAGTTTTTAGGGTCAGTACCCCAAACCGGATATATTTGCTAGCTTTTGCAATAAGGAGTTTAAATGAGATTAGAAAACGAATTTGATTTCCAATTCTGAGGGCAATGGCAATATGGGTTTCAAATAAATGATAAATAGATATATTAGAATAGAGCACGTTGCTGATATATTTTTAGGGATTAGATTTTGGGGGATCACCCCAATCCCCAAAACACCCCTAAATAGGGCATATTTACCGACCATGACATTGTGGGGCTTAAATGAAAGGTATTGGGGGTAGAGCAAGAATTGATATCCATTTTCGTGACCAATTTTCTGGGGGTCTATCCAAAATACCTTACAGTACCAAATAGTACCAATTGCGGTACTAAACTTACTATTTCTTCCACTTCCGGTAGGACTTTCGAAATTTTTTTAAGCAGCCAGAGCAGAACTCTCGGTTGTCAGCGAAAACGGCCAGACCTTTTCTGTCTTCTAGCGTTGGCCGATCTACCAGATAACAAATCGATGGTTCTCTTTATATTTCGGGATTAGAGAACACAATCATCGAAACTTAATTATCAAAAATCCCTTTATTGTTTTTCAAAATATTCGAATATTCGAAGCACTTTTGCCACTCTTATTGAGGTTTCTCATAAACATGCATTCTGAACGCATCAACCGATTCAACTGATTCTTCAGATGTCGAAAGACGTTGACCTTTCATTTTGTACTTTACGTACGAGAATAAAAAGAAGTCATTCGATGCCAAGTCAGGACTATACGGCGGATGACTCATCAAATCGATGTTTTGAGTGCTAAAAAATAGATTTGTTTCGTAATTTTGGAGCATTTCTTTCGACCCATCAACACGAGCATTTTTTGATCGATTGACAAATTGTGAGGGATCCAACGCGAATAAATTTTTTTGACGGTCAATGTTGAAGCTTTATTGAATATATACTGGTCCCACTAATGCCTATGGTTGTCTCAATCTCACTATAAGCCACATGATGGTCTAACAACATCAGTTGGCGCACAGCATCAATGGTTTTTAGAACGACAACTGCTTTCGGACGACTTTACCAAAATTCGTTTTGGAGGGAACTAAGACTTCATTTGAATTCACCATACCATCGATAAACACTGGTCCTTGATGGAGCTTCATCGCCAAAACTTGAATTAAGTTCATCGATGTACTGTTGTTGGTTAATACACGCCGAAATTTGTAAAAAACAATCGCAAGAAAATGTTCACGATTAAGTTTCCTTTTTTGAGTACGTATAACCTCAAAAATGTCAAGCTTTTCGATAGGCAGATTGCAATACAAGGGTTGTCCAATTCCGAAATATAAAAGGCAACCTTCGTACCACACTTCCGTCAATCCAAAATTTTGCCTCTTCCAATCGTGTTACATTGGACCGAGGTGACCAACTTCTATACATCTCATCGCCTCGTTACACCTCGGAATATGGGCGTAAGGCCCTGTAAACGATATATAAATTTGAACGCCATGACATTTGAAGTCGATCTGATTCTGCATATACGCCCGTCGGTCGAAAGCAAGCTAACTTTCGATCAAGTAAAGCTAGCCGTTCAAATTTTTCCATAATTACTTCTCTTTGGTCATGATACGTAGCGTTGTCGTAATAGAAAATATGTGCATTAGGATTATAGATGCCCCACTTTACGTCCCATAAAATACAACCCAGATTCTGAAATGTTATCGATTGAGCTTTTAGTGAGAGTGTGAGAGAAGAACTTATTTTTGAGGAGTGGAGGTTGCTGTGACTTGATTTTGAGGAGGGATTTGAATGACAAGTGGGACTGAGACACGTGTGAAATCTGATCGAACCTCTAAGAAGGAAAGCCAAGAAAAAGTCGAAGACCTACATAACCTAACTAAAAAGAAAATATTATAAATATATTAAATAAACTTATTAATATATTAAATATAAAAAAAAAAATACATATACCTTCTTTAAAGAATAAGAAAAAAGAAAAAAAAATTTCAAACGGAATAAACGCAAAAAAACTGTTTGAGAACAATATTTAAGCACTGGGAAGCATGTGATGAACATTGAAGCCTCAAGAGGCCTTTAAAGCTAATGTTAATTTGTTAATGTATAAAATAGACGTAAAAAAAAGTCATATGTTTAAAAAGAAGAAAAATATCACAACAGAAAAAGAAATAATAATTAAACAGATAAAGGTGGACAATAGTTTGTGTAAACTCCTCTAAAACATAAAATTTCCAAAAAAAAAAAAAAAAAAGGAAAAAGAAATCAGCACTGTGGCCTGTTTCATCACCTAATAAACAAATGCTATCGACATCAAACAAAACAGTTACGAAATTATTGTTAAATTAAATTGAGCGGAATGTGTAACCCCAAAAAAAAAAAAAAATAAAGTAAGAAAAAGAGCTTAAAAAAAAAAAAAAAAAAAAAAGAATAACGAAAGAAGTGATTGAAGCAAAAACAAAAATGCATTAGACTACCTATTTATCACCTATGCTAAAGTATCCCCAACTGACGAGATGTGAAACCAGAAAAGAATGCCTAACTATTGCTCCATCCCCGTTGTAAGATGATCAAGGCTGTACCTAGATGGGCTGATCCGAATTTATTTTAACAAGAATTTAAATCATTAACCCATGTACATATTTACAAAAGAAAAAAACATATAGAAAAATTAAATGTCATTTATACCTACTTATCTTTATATACATATAATTTTAGTTTATTGAATTATTTATTTTTTTTTGCATGCATCAAATTCGCGTATAAATTTTACAAAGGAACAAAAACAAAGATGAATTAATAGAGAAAAAAAAGAGAATTTGCCAACGTAATATGATTTTTAAATCTCTTTTGGTTAAACTCACATAATATAGCGCTGTATTGTGGGTGAGTAATTACTTTAGGCTAAGAGAATCTAAGTGAGATTTGTTTACATAAAGAAGTTTGAAGAAAGAATGTAAAAAAAAAGGAATTACATTAATTAAGAGTAAGAATTTGTACTAAGAGAAAATTAGGAAAAGAGAAGGAATTTGAAGAAAAAAAAAAAAAAAAAAAAAAATAATAATATTGAATAAGTATAATTAAGAGATTCATCTCACACTTAGATAATAAACCCAAAACAAAAATTATCAATTTTTATGCTTATCTATTGTTCTCATTTTTTTTTCTATCATTTATCATACTGCCTCCTTTAAATGAATTAAATATATATATAATGACATTGAGTGGCGAATTTATGTCTTCTTCTTTTTCTTAATCATTGAGATAGAGATGTGGGAGTAGACTTCTACGGTCAAAGAGGGGGGGTGCTGGATATGGTAGGTAACAAAAGAGAGTAATGGATAATGGAACCTGTTTAATCTAAACACCATGTGAGGTGGTGATCGAAAGCATGTACGATAGGGTGCTGCCGATTTATTGCATTTTTTTATGGGCCAGGCAGTACATAGGCTGTATGTTCGCTGAACTGCAGGAGGGGTGAGAGGCTCAGTCACACAGGGGGAAGACAAACAGATTGATTGGTACTACTTGGGTGCTCTCTGTTTACTTCACCTTCGATCTTCTTTGAGCAGGTTCTTGTTTTGTGTTGGTTCGTTTTCTCTCTTCTATATATTTTTTTTTGTTCCTTCAAATCTTTTTGTCGCATGAAACAAAAAGGAATCTACACTTTTCTGGCACGAAAGTTTATGTTATGGTTGATACAATCTCAGATTTTGAAAGATCCCCCCCCCAAAGCTGACGAGTAGCCGGCTCAGCCACCGTGCCAAAACTACACCTTAGAGATTTATACCCTACTTTAGGCAATCGTAACATATGGCGCCCAACGTGGGGCCATATGTTACGATTGCCTAAAGTAGGGTATAAATCTCTAAGGTGTAGTTTTGGCACGGTGGCTGAGCCGGCTACTCGTCAGCTTTGGGGGGGGGATCTTTCAAAATCTGAGATTGTATCAACCATAACATAAACTTTCGTGTATCTGGATTGCATTTGAGATTATTTAGTTTTGGGTCTTAGATATGAGTTCAGAGTCTATGTTTTGATGGAATATCCCCTCTACGCCTCTGTGGTTTAGAAGGTGTGAGTTTCATATATACGTATTTTATTTGTTTCAATGGGTTCTTCTGGATATAACACAGTTGTGCCAGAGTGCCTCGTTGTGATGTGTGTGCTTTTTATGGGAATTGAGCAGCCTTGTATAATTTCTATCTAATGGGACTACCTGATGTGTTCAACCCAGGTACTTTTTGCGATGTTGTGTTTTATGTATAGATCCGAAACTTCACGATACTCAAACATTTTCCAGCACCTACCTTTGACATATTGAACTTTTTTTTAGATATCATTTTCAATCGACAAGCCATAGGCTCGTTGTGAAATTTTTGGTAACATTTACATATATGCATGAGATAATTAATATAGATAATTTTAGTTGACAAGTGAATTGAGTTTTATAAAGTGCATGGAAAGAACAGGAGCTAATCCTGAAAATCCCGTAAGTGGAATTGTTGCACATAGTAGGCGTGTGACTAGAAGTATAGCTCGCGCTCTTGAGAACCAGGTCGTGGGATCAATTCTGACACAGATAGATACGGGTATTGAGAGACCAGTAGATTTTGTTCCAACGGACTATCTGAATAGATGCGCTGATCTGATATTTGGCAGGACATCCGATTCCATAGTGAGAGTTTCCGAAGAGGTTTTAGTCAGTTCTGGTGATAATTCTTTAAGTTTCTCTAGGAAATTGGAAAGGGTGTTAGATATGTCACAAAATCAAGCCGGGGTTTCGGAGCAGCCTCAGACTTCGGCCCAAAATGCTGTGGGGAAAGACGCACCTGTTGACCAGATTTCCCAGATGATGGCAATGTTATATCAGCAAAGCCAAATAATGACAAACTGCATGAGTGAGTTGCGTCAGATGCGCGGAGATATGAATTCACTGAGTCACAGGATTGCAGAAGTCGAGCAATCAGAAAACGCGTCTGCTATTCGTCCTCCTGGGTCGAGTTCGACTCCTGAGAGAGGGACCGGTGATAAAAATTGTGGTACTGGCGTTACTGATCGTGCGAGTAGTAGGCCTGATCCCTGTGATGGAAGGGGTGCGGCAAGATCACAAGCTAATGAGGGACTGGGAGTTTCTTATAGTCAAAGGGAACTGCATACGAGAAAGCCTGTTGATTTGGATAAGTGGCATATTAAATTTGACGGCTCGGGACGGGACATGACTGTAGAGAGTTTCATCTTTAGAATTGAGAGGATGAGAGAGCACCACAACATCTCTTACGATCAATTATTTTGCGATTTTTCATCCCTATTAACCGGAAGCGCTGCACAGTGGTACTGGCAGATCCTTGAGGACAACGCAGATGATGTCGATTTCGGATATTTTTCCCTTAAAGAGGAGCTCCTCAGTCACTTTAAATCATCAGATTCTGATTATGAGATAATTAGAGAAATTATGGAGCGAAAACAGCTTCCAGGAGAGCCATTTGAAGTGTTTTACTCCGACATCCATGACTTGACATTCCGACTACGTAAAAAGATTCCCGAAGGAGAGTTAGTAAAGATTATAAGAGGCAATTTGCGTAACAACATAGCTAGCCTTATATTTTCGTCGACCATTTCGACTATGGCGGACTTAAAAAAAGAATGTAAACGGGCTGACAAGTTAATAAAGGAAGGTCGACAGAAATCTAGACCAGTAAGTGAAATATCTAATCAATGTGAAGAGGATCTGGCCATCGACGCTATCAATATTTCAAGTCGGAGTATGGATAGGACCAGACCAACATTTGGAGGACAGCCTAAGACTTTTCAGAGCGGTAATTCCAATGCCGGAAATGCGGGACAGAAAACATTTACTGCCCCATCGGAACGAAAACCGGAACTCATGAATTCTAAGCAAAGCTTTTGTTCCTCGCCATTTCACCTCAACTTATGCTTTACATGTGGAATGCCAGGAGATTTTTATAAAAAAAATGTTCAAATTATTAAACCAGAGAACGTATGCCGATCCAGCTTTCACGAGATGAAATGCTTTGCATGCGGTAAAGATGAGTCCTTTTGTGATTTCGTGTTAAAAAATCAGAATGTGGCAGAGTTATCCGGGAACCCCTGTCAGACGCCGCAAGTCCCGGATACCACAAAATAGAACTATTAAAAAGAGAGAAGCCCACGAAACCGGATGATACTAACTTCCATCCGGCTCAAAAATCGTTACATCAACGAAAAATCGAATATGAGGCTGCAAGAGCACGAATTTTTTGTGACGAAATAAAGGGTAATGGTAGAAATTATAAAAAGATTAAAAAGTTAAGAGATAAACAATTAATAATTAAGAAGGCAAAACGTATGGCAGTAGAGACTATAGTTACTGTCGGTAGTGATAATAGATTTTTCGCAAAAACCTTGGTTGGCGGAAAAGAAGTTATGGCATTATTGGACTCAGGTGCAGCTGCATGCTGCATAGGACGGAATGGATTGGAATTTTTAGAAGGTATCGGAAAGACTGTCATTAAATTACGGAATCAAAGTGTCAAGACAGCTAATGGTGGCATAGTATCTGTATTGGGTGTGGTTGCATTACCAGTGGTATGGAATAATCGCACGGAATGTTTGGACTTTCTGATTGTACCTGGCTTGGAACAGGAATTCTATTTCGGTGTGAATTTCTGGCGCGTCTTCGGTTTATCCGTGGTTGGTGAAGTTGGGTTAAAAAATGAGAGGCACGTGGATATCTCCGAGATCATTGATACTGACGGAGTTACAGAGACCGGAAACATACATGTGTTGTCAGCGGAGCAGCAATCAAGGCTACTGGAAGTTAAGTCGAAGTTTCCTTCATTCGCTGTTCTCGGTTTGGGCCGTACTACTCTTGAGGAGCATATAATTGAGGTAACCAATGAGGACATTCCGATAAAACAGAGACACTACCCCGTTTCCCCGGTCATTCAGAAACTTTTATTTGAGGAACTTGACCGTATGCTCGCCTTGGGGGTTATCGAGCCCAGTAACAGTAGCTGGAGTTCACCTGTTACACTGGTTCGGAAAGAAACAAAGAATAGGCTGTGCCTCGACGCCCGCAAGGTTAACTCGCGAACCATTAAGGACGCCTACCCTCTCCCCCACATAGAGGGTATACTGAGTCGGCTGCAGAACACGAAATTTATATCGGCGATAGACTTAAAGGACGCATTTTGGCAGATCCCGCTTGAAGAGAAGTCGAGGGAGAAGACTGCCTTTACAGTCCCTGGGCGGCCACTGTACCAGTTTACGGTCATGCCGTTTGGACTGTGCAATGCCGCCCAGAGAATGTGCAGGCTCATGGACAAAGTTATTCCTGCAGCAATCAGGAATAACGTCTTCGTCTACCTCGACGATCTTCTCGTGGTATCTGCCGATTTTGATGCTCACCTGATTCTCCTTTCGGATGTTGCCAAGAATTTATCCCGTGCTGGTCTTACTATAAATTTGCAAAAAAGTAAATTTTGCCATAAGGAGGTCCGCTATTTGGGCTTTGTGGTCGGAGAAGGTTGTATTCGGACGGACGAAAGAAAGGTGGAGGCCATTACGACTTTTCCAGTACCAAAAACACCCCGGCAGCTCAGAAGATTTTTGGGAATGTGCGGGTGGTATCGCCGATTTATTCGCGATTATGCGTCTATTGCAGCACCGCTTCACGATTGTTTGGGTAAGGAGAGAGTCAGAAAATTTTCACTTTCAAATGAGGCTTTGGAGTCGTTCGACATACTCAAATCGAGTCTGACGTCAGCACCGGTTCTGGTCAACCCGGATTTTGAACGGAGATTTTTCGTGCAGTGCGACGCATCCACTCTAGGTGTTGGAGGTGTCTTGTTTCAAGTCGACAGTGAAGGACACGAGCATCCTGTGGCCTACATGTCCGCAAAATTAAATAAAGCCCAGCGGAACTACACGATAACTGAGTTGGAATGTTATGCTGCTGTGTTAAGTGTGAAGAAATTTCGTCCATACATTGAAGGCTTGCCCTTTACGGTGATAACGGACCACGCCAGCCTTAAGTGGCTGATGGGCCAGACAGATTTGTCCGGAAGGCTGGCGAGGTGGAGCTTAAAACTTCAAAGTTTTGAGTTTGATATCCAACACCGTAAAGGATCGTTGAATGTTGTTGCTGACACCCTTTCGAGGATATATATGGAGGAATTCCAACTACAGCGGGCATTGGATGTTGATTTAAAAAGCCCATATTTTCAGTCTGAAAGCTATGAGAAACTTAAAAGTAATGTTCTGGATCGCGAATCTAACCTGCCCGATGTTTGCGTGTCCGATGGCTTCGTTTATAAACGGACATGCTTTGCGACTGGTGATGCCCTTCAGGATGAGAAGTCCTGGAAATTGTGGGTACCGGAGGAGCTCCGTGAAGGACTAGTAGTTTCCGCTCATTTTTTACCATCTGCTGGCCACGGGGGTATCCAAAAGACACTGTCGCGCCTGCGTGAACGCTACTTTTGGCCGAAAATGGTAAAGGACGTCCAGGAAGTGGTGAGAAATTGCGATGTTTGTAAAACATGCAAAACATCGAATGTTTCAAGGAGACCATTAATGGGCCAACAATTTGTAACTGAACGTCCCTATCAAAGGATATATATAGACTTCATGGGTCCCTACCCTAGAAGTAAAACCGGTTACACAGTTATTTTTGTTTGTTTGGACCACTTTAGCAAATTTGTCCATCTTGAACCCATGCGTGCAGCTACTGCTGTTAATGTGGTGAATTTTCTGGAAAAGGATGTATTCCATATTTTTGGAGTGCCAGAGTACGTCCACTCGGATAATGGAAGGCAGTTCACCTCCGACCTCTTTCAGGACTTTCTGCGCAAGTATGGTGTGAATCATATCCGGACTGGCCTATATGCACCTCAATCGAATGCAGCAGAACGAGTTAACAGATCCATATTGCAGATGATAAGGTCTTATATAGGAAAGGATCAGCGGCATTGGGATCAGCACCTCAGCGAGGTTGCATTTGCCCTTAGAAGTGGGTATCACAGCTCAATTGGCGTCGCTCCGTACTACGCCCTTTTTGGAATAGACATGGTGCAGCACGCTTCGAAATATGACATTATAAGAAATATTGGGTCATTGAAGGACATTGACTTTACCATTGACAACACGCCAGATCGACTCCAGATTATAAGGGACAACATATTTGAGAATCTAAAGTTAGCTCATGACCGCAGTACCAAGAACTATAACCTAAGGGCAAAGGACATTAAATTTCAGAAAGGGCAGATGGTTTATCGGAAGAATTACAAACTAAGCAAGAAGGTATCCAATTTTAATTCAAAATTAGCACCGACCAGGATAAAGTGTATAGTTCTAGAAACTCTAGGTAATTCATTATACAAATTAGGTGGTTTGGATGGAAAAGTTATGGGAGTATTTCATGGACAGGACTTATTTGCTGTGTAATGTGCCCGGCTTAGAGGTGAAGTCGTGGGTCGAGGCCACACGTTTCTATTGAGGATCTTTTGTTGGTCAATTTTTTTTACGCACGCGTTCCATACCAGTTTCGGTATCGACGGGTGCGAGCCTGATACGTAGCGTTGTCGTAATAGAAAATATGTGCATTAGGATTATAGATGCCCCACTTTACGTCCCATAAAATACAACCCAGATTCTGAAATGTTATCGATTGAGCTTTTAGTGAGAGTGTGAGAGAAGAACTTATTTTTGAGGAGTGGAGGTTGCTGTGACTTGATTTTGAGGAGGGATTTGAATGACAAGTGGGACTGAGACACGTGTGAAATCTGATCGAACCTCTAAGAAGGAAAGCCAAGAAAAAGTCGAAGACCTACATAACCTAACTAAAAAGAAAATATTATAAATATATTAAATAAACTTATTAATATATTAAATATAAAAAAAAAAATACATATACCTTCTTTAAAGAATAAGAAAAAAGAAAAAAAAATTTCAAACGGAATAAACGCAAAAAAACTGTTTGAGAACAATATTTAAGCACTGGGAAGCATGTGATGAACATTGAAGCCTCAAGAGGCCTTTAAAGCTAATGTTAATTTGTTAATGTATAAAATAGACGTAAAAAAAAGTCATATGTTTAAAAAGAAGAAAAATATCACAACAGAAAAAGAAATAATAATTAAACAGATAAAGGTGGACAATAGTTTGTGTAAACTCCTCTAAAACATAAAATTTCCAAAAAAAAAAAAAAAAAGGAAAAAGAAATCAGCACTGTGGCCTGTTTCATCACCTAATAAACAAATGCTATCGACATCAAACAAAACAGTTACGAAATTATTGTTAAATTAAATTGAGCGGAATGTGTAACCCCAAAAAAAAAAAAAAAATAAAGTAAGAAAAAGAGCTTAAAAAAAAAAAAAAAAAAAAAAGAATAACGAAAGAAGTGATTGAAGCAAAAACAAAAATGCATTAGACTACCTATTTATCACCTATGCTAAAGTATCCCCAACTGACGAGATGTGAAACCAGAAAAGAATGCCTAACTATTGCTCCATCCCCGTTGTAAGATGATCAAGGCTGTACCTAGATGGGCTGATCCGAATTTATTTTAACAAGAATTTAAATCATTAACCCATGTACATATTTACAAAAGAAAAAAACATATAGAAAAATTAAATGTCATTTATACCTACTTATCTTTATATACATATAATTTTAGTTTATTGAATTATTTATTTTTTTTTGCATGCATCAAATTCGCGTATAAATTTTACAAAGGAACAAAAACAAAGATGAATTAATAGAGAAAAAAAAGAGAATTTGCCAACGTAATATGATTTTTAAATCTCTTTTGGTTAAACTCACATAATATAGCGCTGTATTGTGGGTGAGTAATTACTTTAGGCTAAGAGAATCTAAGTGAGATTTGTTTACATAAAGAAGTTTGAAGAAAGAATGTAAAAAAAAAGGAATTACATTAATTAAGAGTAAGAATTTGTACTAAGAGAAAATTAGGAAAAGAGAAGGAATTTGAAGAAAAAAAAAAAAAAAAAAAAAAAAATAATAATATTGAATAAGTATAATTAAGAGATTCATCTCACACTTAGATAATAAACCCAAAACAAAAATTATCAATTTTTATGCTTATCTATTGTTCTCATTTTTTTTTCTATCATTTATCATACTGCCTCCTTTAAATGAATTAAATATATATATAATGACATTGAGTGGCGAATTTATGTCTTCTTCTTTTTCTTAATCATTGAGATAGAGATGTGGGAGTAGACTTCTACGGTCAAAGAGGGGGGGTGCTGGATATGGTAGGTAACAAAAGAGAGTAATGGATAATGGAACCTGTTTAATCTAAACACCATGTGAGGTGGTGATCGAAAGCATGTACGATAGGGTGCTGCCGATTTATTGCATTTTTTTATGGGCCAGGCAGTACATAGGCTGTATGTTCGCTGAACTGCAGGAGGGGTGGGAGGCTCAGTCACACAGGGGGAAGACAAACAGATTGATTGGTACTACTTGGGTGCTCTCTGTTTACTTCACCTTCGATCTTCTTTGAGCAGGTTCTTGTTTTGTGTTGGTTCGTTTTCTCTCTTCTATATATTTTTTTTTGTTCCTTCAAATCTTTTTGTCGCATGAAACAAAAAGGAATCTACACTTTTCTGGCACGAAAGTTTATGTTATGGTTGATACAATCTCAGATTTTGAAAGATCCCCCCCCCAAAGCTGACGAGTAGCCGGCTCAGCCACCGTGCCAAAACTACACCTTAGAGATTTATACCCTACTTTAGGCAATCGTAACAGTCAGTTAAAATTATAAACGGAGAAATCGATCCATGTTAAATTCAGAGCAATGATGCGGACTCGAGCCATTTTTATTCGACTCCGACTTCAAGATGATTGCTCGACTCTGACTCCGGAGTCGACTGCGAGCACTTAATATATTTAGATTTTTGTAACAAAATTAATTTTCTTTATATTTTATGACCATAACATATGACATAAAACCGCACCTGCTTTCAAAAGTAGAAGGCTTATCGCCATTAATTTCTTTCTTTAATATAGGAACCATCAAATCCAACGAGACTTTAAAATGGTTTCTAGAAATCTCGCTCCTAAGAATTTTGAAAAAACATTTTGTTTGATTTTATGAGCTACTAGCTGGATAGGGTCCGCTCCGCTGCGCCTTTTTTACCCTCCACCATAGGATGGGGGTATACTATTTTGGTCAATCTAACTACTCGAAATATTCGAGTATATGAGACCCCATAAAGTATATATATTCTTGATAGTCGTGACATTTTATGTCGATCTAGCCATGTCTGTCCGTCTGCCCGTTTGTCCGTCTGTCTGTCGAAAGCATGCTAACTTGCAATTTTGCACAAATACTTCTTATTAGTGTAGGTCGGTTGAGATTGTAAATGGGCCATATCGGTCCATGTTTTGAAAAAGCTGCCCCATGCACCGATCTTGCGTCTTGACTTCTTGAGCCTCTATAGGGCGCAATTCTTATCTGATTGGAATGAAATTTTGCACAAAGTATTTTATTATGATACCCAATAACTGCGCTAAGTATGGTTGAAATCGGTCCATAACCTGATATAGCTGTCATATAAAACCATCTGAGGACTTGACTTCCTGAACCTCTAGAGGTCGCGTTTACTATCCAATTTGCCTGAAATTTTGTACGACGGATCCCCTCATGACCATCAACATGCGTGTTTATTATGGTCTGAATCGGTCTATAGCCTGTTTCAGCTCCCATATAAATCGATCTCTCTATTTTACTTTTTGAGCCCCCAAAGGACGCAATTTTTATTCGAATTGGCTGACATTTTACACAGGTCTCCAACATATAATTTAATTGTGGTCCGAACCGGCCCATATCCTGATATCGCTCTAATAGCAGAATAATTCTTTTCTTTTATCCTTTTTTTTTTGCCTAAGAAGAGATGGAAAAGAACTCGAAAAATGAGATCCATGGTGGAGTGTATATAAAATTCGGCCCGGCCGAACTTAGCACGCTTTTACTTGTATTTTTATACCCTCCACCATGGGATGGGGGATATACTAATTTCGTCATTCTGTTTGTAACTACTCGAAATATTCGTCTGAGACCCCATGAAGTATATATATTTTTGATCGTCGCGACATTTTATGTCGATCTAGCCATGTCCGTCCGTCCGTCTGTCTGTCGAAAGCACTCTAACTTCCGAAAGAGTAAAGCTAGCCGCTTGAAATTTTGCACAAATACGTCTTATTAGAGTAGGTCGTTTGGTATTGTAAATGGGCCATATCGGTCCATGTTTTGATATAGCTGCCATATAAATAAATTGGAATGAAATTATGGTTCAAATCGGTCCATAACCTGATATATTGGGTTGCCCAAAAAGTAATTGCGGATTTTTTAAAAGGAAGTAAATGCATTTTTAATAAAACTTAGAATAAACTTTAATCAAATATACTTTTTTTACACTTTTTTTCTAAAGCAAGCTAAAAGTAACAGCTTATAACTGACAGAAGAAAAATGCAATCACAGAGTCCCAAGCTATGAAAAAATTTGTCAACGCCGACTATATGAAAAATCCGCAATTACTTTTTGGGCAACCCAATAGCTGCCATATAAGCCGATCTTGGGTCTTGACTTCTTGAGCCTCTAGAGTGCGCAATTCTTATCCGATTTGAATGAAACTTTGCACGACGTGTTGTGTTATCATATCCAACAACTGTGCCAAGCATGGTTCAAATTGGTTCATAACCTGATATAGCTGTCACATAAACCGATCTTGTGTCTTGATATCTTGAGTTTCTAGAGGGCGCAATTGCTATCCGATTTGGCTGAAATTTTGTACGACGGATTCTCTCATGACCGTCAACATACGTGTTTATTATGGTCTGAATCGGTCTATAGCCCGATACAGTTCCCATATAAATCGATCTCTCTATATTACTTCTTGAGCCCCCAAAGAGCGCAATTCTTAGTCGATTTGGCTGACATTTTACATAGGTCTCAAACATATAATTTAATTGTGGTCCAAACCGGACCTTATCTTGATATCGCTCTAATAGCAGAGCAAATCTTTTCTTATATCTTTTTTGCCTAAGAAGAGATGCCGATAAAAGAACTCGACGAATGCGACCCATGGTGGAGGGTATATAAGATTCGGCCCGGCCGAACTTAGCACGCTTTTACTTGTTTTTTTTTTTAATTTTTCTAATATTTCTTTATTTCCGTATTTAACTTCCTCGTCCTCTGAAAGGTGCAAATATTATCAGACTTCGCTGCAATTTTACGCTAAGACTTCAATAATGATATCCATTATCTATGGCATAATATAATATGGTCAGAATCTGTCCTTAACCTGACAAAACTCTCATATAAACCAATCAACCGATATGGCTTCTTGCTGTAGTCTGACCTCAAAATGACTTTTGTTATAATTTCCAAAATAGATACTCAATGTTATCCAAAGTAGTTTTCATCTTAAAAGAATTTTCAGGCATTACACCTCCTCCTCCTGACAAAAAACTCTGAGGCATTCTTAGTACTTCAGTTGGATATAACATGGTTTTGAGCTCGAATAATAATACCATGTTCAAAGTCTAAGAACATTCAACTTCAATCATTTGATAGGTAAACTAATGGTAACAGTTCATTCTTTACCTTGTGACTGATGTAGTTAGAAATATTTAAACCTTATTTAAATCAAACAAATTTAAAATCTCACATCAACCTTAGATTTATTCTTACTTTCTTCAAAACAAAAAATCTCCTGCCAAATTCTCAATAACAATTACGATAGCAAAAATGTATATAAAATCTAGTCATGCAATTATTCAAAGATACTCAACTTTTTTTGACCTTGTGAAAAAAATCAATCACTCTATCTCCCCATTACTTATACAACTTGGTTGTCGAACGTAACCGCGAAAATCTATCATGGAATACAGGAAGAGACACAGGATTTTCTATACAAACACACTCAAGCACAGAAAAAATCACCTATCACTATACGAAAACAACGAACAGACTCGCGGTTTTTGTGGTCAAATCTGATGAAAAAGTATAGTAAATTCAAAACCAGGGCCCACAATTCCAGTTAGCAATTGAATGGCTTTTTGGATGAAAATTGGATTTTAGGGGGCCAAATGAAAATATTGATGAGTTTATAAAAGCACGCAGAGACACTTCACAATAGTGAAAAAACTATTTGCAAATATATACGGGGTTACGAACCGCAATTGAATTGTAAAGTTTTAATTGTGAAATGCAGAACAAGCAACTGTATCGGCCATTGGGAACAAAAAGCTTGTTTTGAATTTTTAATAGAGTACAAGATTTCAAATTATTTTACGGGATGTAATAAAAGTTGTTACGGATTGGAATAAAAGTCTTGTTTTTGTAGTGATTAAACAATCTCTTCAAATTGCACAAAATTTTAAAGGTATTCTAATTTGGATAGATAATATGGAAAGATACATAAAATGACAAAATATGGCTATATATTGACTAAATTTCAAATTAAGTTTTAATCCATTGTCATGACCCTTTTTCCGTAATAGTAGTTTTTTTCAAGCCTTAATCTTTGGGATAGCTGTGAAGATTGTTTTGGTCAAGAACTACGACCTATTGATCTTTTGTGTTGAATTGAAAAGGGTATAAGCTCTAGACTATTGAAAGTTATTCAGGAATCATAAACCCATCCGTGTTGGTACTAGCATCTAACTTCCAACCGACGATGGCTGCTTTATAAGTTACTGGCGTAGGCAGCACAAAGTGTCGCCAGGTTCAATCTGACATTTCCATGGGACCGTTTGACATTTTCTAGCATAATCATACTCAGAACGTTTTGGTGTACGACCACCATTTCTATTGTTTACAGTGACTTGAAAAAATCAGTTGACAAAAACAAAGTGGAATTACTTGTGAACATTTTCGTTCGACTTTTTCACAATTTAAATCTTTGTATGGCGATGTAGCATCAATGTATAGCACTGCTAAAAATTAGTTTGAATTCAGTTGTGGATGATACTCGCTCAAAGTCATATTCCGTGCATGTCATCCAAAAACGACCGTTGTACCAGAGAACAATGATGGCAAGCGTGAACTTATAACGCAAGATCGTCATGTGCCATAACGAGAGATAGAGACATCCTTGGGCATTTCTTTCATCAACTTATGTTCGACATTGCATGAACACCTTGATTTTAAAATGGTTTGTTCTCGTTGGATCTCGCACAATTTGAAAATCGCTCAAACAAGACTCGCCGATTAGTGCGAAGAAATGTTAAAAAATACGATAGCGGTGCTTCAATATATATACATCCCAGAGGGCGAATGTTGGATCTATGCGTATGAGCCCGAAACAAAACAACAATGGACCACGTGGGTCTTCGAAGACGAGGCAAATCCAACGAAAGTTGTTCATGAAAGAAGCACTTCGAAGCAAATGGTCAACAGTTTCTTCTGAAAAATTGGTCATGAGGCGACTGATCCGCATGAGCAAAGTAGGAAGTCAATTCTGAGTGCACAACACAATTTGATTGCCTGAAATCTTGGGAGAAATTCTAAAAATAAACACGACAATGCGAATATATGAAATTTTATTCTAATATGGTATTGAGGGTTAGGCGTTACTGGGTTAAAGAGCATACTTTTAGTTTACGTACCAATTTTTTGCCAAACCATGCTAAAATTAAAGCTTCTAGGATAAGTTTTAGGCTAATCGGGAGAGGGGTTTATATAGGACAAATATCAAGTTACACACCGATTTGAACCATACTTGGCACGACTGTTGAAAGTAGTAAGAAATAGGTTAGGTTAAAGTGGCAGTCTTCCATCAGATTCACTTGGACGTTTCCGTCCATTGTGATACCACAGGAATATGAGAAGGAGAGAAGATGCCTTCTAGTTGCTACCGGTGAAATCCTCATGAAGTCAAGATCCTCATGACTTCCAAGGACACACACACACAGAAGATGTTCAAAAGTCTCTTCTTTCTCGACGTTCTCACAGTTTCTGCAAAAGCCGTTACTGGCAACCTTCAGTCTGTCAGCTTGTTTTCCCATCAGATAGTGACCTGTCATGACGTACACAATGACTGAGACGTCTGTTTTAGCCATTGACAGCAATCATATCTAGATTAGTCCACATAATTTGGAGTGTTCATAATCCCACTTTCTGACGATCTGTCATCCGTTGTCCTTCGGGCCTGATCCTAAAGGCTTAGCTAACATGTCGCTAGAGGCATACCCACAGATTTCCGTTCCCCCAAAATGTGCAACGTATTTCCTAGTCTCGCATACTCGTCCGCTTTATAATTCTCAGGGATATGACTGTGGCCCGGCACCCAGAACAGGTAAATTTTGAACTGTTTTGCCATCTCGTTCAGAGATCTGCCACAGTAGAAAGTGGTTTTTAAGTTCAGAAATACGATCTCGAGCGATGGAATGGCTGCCCGGCTGCCTTAGAAAATATTTACGGCAATCTTCGTTATGATATTATATCTTAGCCATTCACCACTTCTTTAATGCCAAGGATCTCCGCTTGATACACACTGCATTGGTCGGGTAACCTTTTCGTTATGACCAATTCTAGTTTTTCAGAGTACACACAAAACCCATATGAAGTCTATATAACTTCATATAGAAGTCTACGTAACTTCTATTGTAGTTCCAAAGGGTACTATCAGTAATTGGGGTACTTGTTATCAAACAAGTAAAAAGGCGTTAAGTACGGCCGGGCCGAACTTTGGGTACCCACCACCTCGGGTATATATGTAAACTACCTTTCATCAAAATTCTGTGAAAATTGCATACCTCATACCCCATAGCAGTTATATCGAAATATGTTCCGATTTGGACAAAATACTAATAAGTACAAGTCATTGTTCAATTGTATATAACAAAATATTGGTCTTTTTAGTAGCACGGTTGTCGAAAAGCCTAACATAAGTCACTGTGTCAAATTTCAGTGAAATCAAATTATAAATGCACCTTTTATGGGGCCAAGACTTTAAATCGAGATATCGGTCTACATGGCAGCTATATTCAAATCTGGACCGATTTGGGCCAAGTTGCAGAAAAATGTTGAGGAGCCTAACACAACGCTTTGTCCCAAATTTCGGCGAAATCGAACAATAAATGTGCCTTTTATGGCCCCAAAACCTAAAACCGAGAGATCGGTCTAATGTCAGCTATATCCAAATCTGGACCGATCTGTGCCATATTGCAAAAGTATATCAAGGGGTTAACTTATTTCACTGTCCCATATTTCGGCGACATCGGACAATAAATGCGTCTTTTATTGGCCCAAAACCTTAAACCAAGAGATCGGTCTATATGGCAGCTATATCCAAATCTGAACCGATCCAGGCCAAATTAAAGAAAGATATCGAAGGGTCTAACACAACTCACTGTCCCAAATTTTGGCAAAATCGTATAATAAATGTGGCTTTTATGGGCCTAAGACCCTAATCGGAGGATCGGTCTATATGGCGGCTACATCCAAATCTGAAACGGTTTGCGCCAAATTGACGAAATATGGTGAGGGGCTTAATATAACTCACTATCTACAATTTCTGCAAAATCGGATAGTAAATGTGGCTTTTATGGGCCTTAGACCCTAAATTGGAGGATCGGTCTATATGGCAGCTAAATCCAAATCTGAACCGATAAAAGCCATATTGCAGAAGTATGTCAAGGGGCTTAACATAACTTACTGTCCCAAATTTCGGCGACTTGGGACAATAAATGCGCCTTTTATGCTCCCAAACCCTTAAATTGAGGGATAGGTCTATATGGCAGCTATATCCAAATCTGAACCGATCTGGATCAAATTAAAGAAAGATTTCGAAAGGCCTAAGACAGCTAAATGTCCCAAATTTCAGCAAAATCGGATAATAAATATGGCTTTTATGGGGCTAAGACCCTAAATCGGAGGATCTGTCTATATGGCATCTATAACCAAATCTGGACCGATCTGGGCCAAATTGACGAACAATGTCGAAGCGCCAAACAAAACTCACTCTCCCAAATTTCAGAAAATCGGATAATAAATGTGGCATTTATGGGCCTAAGACCCTAAATCGGCGGATCGGTCTATATGGAGGCTATATCATGATATAGTCCGATATAGTCCATCTTCGAATTTAACCTGCTTATGGACTAAAAAGGAATCTGTGATAAGTTTCAGCCCAACAACTCTATTTTTAAAGACTGTAGCGTGATTTCAACAAACAGACGGACAGACGGACGGACATGTCTAGATCATCTTAGATTGTTACGCTGATCAACCCCCTTACCCTAATTTTCAGAAAGACCAGATCTCGGAGATGGGTGGTGCGATTTAGGCGAAATTTTGTGTGCTCTCATATAGTATCCTAAAAATAAAAATTTGGTATCGAAATTTCGGATGGGGTACCTAAGGGGCCTGCCCCACCCTAAAACCTACCAAACATATATTTAGACCAATCACGACAATATGGGACTCAAATGAAACGTATCTGATATCCAATTGTAGGATCAAGTGTTAACGGGACCACCCCAACCCCGAAAACACCCCTAAATCGGACATATTTACCGTCAATGGCAATA
Organism: Stomoxys calcitrans; assembly: GCF_963082655.1. Classification (NCBI taxonomy): domain Eukaryota; kingdom Metazoa; phylum Arthropoda; class Insecta; order Diptera; family Muscidae; genus Stomoxys; species Stomoxys calcitrans. Next base: position 144,907,701 of record NC_081554.1, on the reverse strand, counting down.
TGGGACTCAAATGAAAGGTACTTGCGAGTAGAATACGAATATAATATCCAAATGTCTAAACCAGACATGTTTGCAGACTTTTGCAATAAGGAGTTTAAATGAGATTTGAAAACAAATTTGATATCCAATTTTGAGGCCAATGGCAATGTGGGGTCCAAATAAATGATATATAGATATATGAGCATAGAGCACGTTGCTGATATATTTTCCGGTCTTAGTGTTTGGGGGACCACCCCAATCCCCAAAACACCCCAAAGTGGGGCGGTAGATCAAAGATAGATACCCACTATCGGGTCTACCCCTTCCTTAAAATACCCCACAAGCAGCAATTTTTTAATGACCATTGCAATATGTGGGTGAATTAAAGGTATTTGGGAGTAGAATGCGAATTTGATATCCAAATGTAGGAACATGTATTTAGGGCATCACCCCTCCCCCTAAATACCCCCCAAAGGGTAAAAATTTTTCGACCATGCCAATATGTGGCTCAAATGAAAGGTATTTGAGATTAGAAAACGAATTTGATAACCTATTTTGGGGCCATGTGTTTGGGGGACACCTCATCGTGTAAACTCTCCTAAACTAATGGCAATATGGGGCATTTGAAAGAAGAGCACGTTGCTGATATTTTTCAGGGCCAAGTATCTGGGGGACTACCTCACCCCTGAAAACACCCCTTAATCAGATATCATGAGAATATCGGGCTGAAATAAAGTATTTTAAGAATGGAGTACACCTTACATCCAAACTTAAATTCGTACACCCATAAAGATCATATGGGATTTAGATAAAGGCACTTACATTGTTAAACTGTTAGTCAAGCGATATACTATTTTCGTAGCATGATATTTCACTAAAACCTCTTTAATTGTCGAAAATAAATATTCCAACGATAATTTTGTTCCATATAAAGTAAAAGAAGGCGCAGCGGAGCGGGCCCGGGTCAGCTAGTAAGCCAATAAAAGCAGCATTTTGCATCCTATTTCGATGGAATTTGGCACAGCGAGTCCTGATACCTCTCTAAACCCTTTTGTTGAATATCGTCCAGTTCGGACTGATCTCCCAATATAGAGTATTAAGACCATAAGAGGGGGATTTTTCTTCCGATTTTAACAAAATTTAAAACAGTGCGTCACAAGTATATCTTATAAGTGTTGGTCGGTTGGGATTGTAAGTGGGCCAAATCGGTTTATGGTTTAATATAGCTGTCATATAAACTGATCTTAAGTCCTGACTTCTTGAGTCTCTAGAGCAATTATTATCCGAATTGGCTGAAATTTTGCATGAAGATGTTTGTTGTGACTTCCAACAACTTTGCTAAGTGTGGATCAAATCGGGGAATACCTGAAATAGCTGTCATATAAACCGATCTTGGATCTTGACTTCTTGAGGAACTAGATGGAGCAATTCTTATCCGATTTGGCTGAAATTTGGGACAGAGAGTTGTGTTGGGCTCTTCTACATTTTTCTGCAACTTGGCTCAAAACGGTCCAAATTTGGATATAGCTGTCATATAGACCAATATCTCGATTTAAAATCTTGGCCACATAAAAGGCGCATTTATAATCCGATTTCACTGAAATTTGACACAGAGACTTATGTTAGGCTTCTCGACATCCCTGTCGTTTATGGTTCAAATCGGTTTATTTTTAGATATAGCTACTAAAAAGATCAATATTTTGTTATACACAATTGAACAATGACTTGTACTTATTGGTATTTGATCCAAATCGGAACATATTTCGATATAGCTGCTATGGAGCATAAGGTATGCATTTTTCACCGAATTTTGAAGAAATGTGGTTTACATATATATCCGAGGTGGCGGGTATCCAAAGTTCAGCATGGCCTTAACCGGAACTTAACTCCTTTTTACTTGTTTTTAAATCAAATCAATTTGCCATATTAAACGTTTTCTGTATTAAAGAACTAATTTGCCAGTCTATGTATTTGGTGCGGCGGCGATAGTTCTTACTATTAAACCATGTACAACTTTTGAATAGAATGTGTTGTCCAGTAGCACAACGTTTGGTCTTGTCTTTCGATGAGCTAAAAATGGTTTCAATCTTAACGTTTAGGTTTGCAACTCCTCCTATCACGCTAAACGTAATAATTTTGAGGGTATGGCGGCGTACATTTATTTGTGTCCCCACATATTAATAAAAACATTGAGTGTCGGGTCATTATGATGGATGAACTGTTGTGGTGTGAGGTGACCCGCTATATATGAGCAGATTAAAGATATCAGTTTCGCAGTCCACAACCATTTACCTTTAATTTAAACCCATACTGTCATTATTGGCTTTCATTTAAATTTCACCAAAATCAGTGTTCGGTTCGAAATGTGTTCATTCACCGTAACGTTGCGTCCAACAGCATCTTTGAAAAAATACGGTCCAATGATTCCACCAGCGTACAAACCACACCAAACAGTGTATTTTTCGGGATGCATGGGCAGTTCTTGAACGGCTTCTGGTTGCTCTTCACTCCAAATGCGGCAATTTTGCTTATTTACGTAGCCATTCAACCAGAAATGAGCCTCATCGCTGAACAAAATTTGTCAAAATTTGAACACATTTCGAACCGAACACTGATTTTGGTAATAAAATTCAATGATTTGCAAGCGTTGCTCGTTAGTAAGTCTATTCATGATGAAATGTCAAAGCATACTGAGCATCTTTCTCTTTGACACCATGTCTGAAATCCCACGTGATCTGTCAAATACTAATGCATGAAAATCCTAACCTCAAAAAAATCACCCTTTATAATCGAGTAATATTCCCATTTGGGGAGGTTATCGGAATTGGGGTGACCATCAATTATTTGGGACGCATTTTTTTTATATTCGTAGTCTTCTCCCGAATACCTATCATTTGAGTCCTTTATGAGTATGTACATCTAATATGTCTGTTTGAAGAAATTTTTGGTGTTGGGCGACCGCTTAGATTCTTGAACCCATATTCGTATTCTACTCTCCAATATCTTTCATTTGATATTCATATGTCACTATCGGTCCAATTTTTGGGTTGTGTTTTAAGGGTAACGGGGAAGGGTCCGCCGCCTTTCAATATCAACAGTTTATATAGCCCATACCTCCTCCCGGACCATATTCGTAATCTATTTCCGAAAACCTATCATTCGGGCCCCATATTGCCATTATAGTCAAGTAAACCTTTATTTAGGGGGTTTTGGGGTCAGGGCGCCCCCTCCTCCCCAGATACTTAGACCCAATTTTTAATAAGAATCCCATATTGTCGCGATCGGCCAAATTTTATTTTTAGGTCGTACTTTTGAGATAAAGAGGATGATCCGCCTCTTTCCAATGTGAAAAAATTATATACCATATTGTTCCTTCCAGACCACTCCCCCCAATCTGTTGAAATTTCAAGAAAATCGGTTCAGCAGTTTTTAAGTTTATAAGGAACAAATAAACTTACATACCCACAAATAGACAAACAAACAAGCGAACAAACATATATAGATGTTACCAATCATGTTTCCTAGCTGCTATTTTTAACGTTCTGGAAAAAGAATAAAAACAATACAGGAGACAGGAAAAACGGAACTAAAATCACACAAACGTGCCTAGAATACAAATATAGGGCTAATAATATTGTGAAGTGGCGTTCCTTTAGTTACTGGGCAATTAATTTTCAATTTTCATGAATTTTAATTTCTTCGCTATCACAAACGGAAAATTGTGTCTAGTGTTCCTTTCCTTTTTTTCACCGTTTATGTTGCTGTTCTTGTTGCTGATACCCACCACATACCTATACATTTCAAAATTTCCATCCCTCTTCTTGGTCAGAGCATTGAGACTCTTACCACACATCAATTTGTATTCGCCAAGGCATTTTTGGACAAAACGATTTTACGTTTCTACATCCCTCAAATCGAAATCGTTCCATGCATTTTTTCCAGTTTAATTTAACCAAGTTAAAATAAATCATTTAAAAAGAGAAGTATGTAATGCCTCCCGAAGGACTAATAAAACATTACCACAAATTATGCCAACATCGAGAGCGTGCCTTTGTGGCTGACATTGTTGATGTGGCCGAAGTTCGCTCTTCTTTCTGTTGCTTCTCGCCAGGGCAAAGCAGCAACGATAATGACATTGTTGCTGACCGAATTCCAAGTCTTATTTTTTATCGCCGTCATCATACACATGGCCAGTACAAACTTTCAAGTATTTTCGAATGCAATGTTTCAACCAATCATATAACAATCATTGTTGTATTGGCTGGTTGTCCCAAATTACCCTGTGTAATTTGGCATGGGAATTGTTAAAGGATTGTTTTAAAATGTGATTTTAAATTGCTCTTCGGTGAACTTAATAGCATATGCATTGCATATGAATTCGAAAGGGGTCATAAACTTACAAGTAAAACGGGTAAGCTCAGGCAAAAGTCGGGCGGTGCATACAATTATACCCAAAACCTACCCTGTAAGTGGAAATTGTGTAATAACACTATATGATCGCTGTATCTTACTTTAAACGGATTTTGGTTTATGCATATAGATAAACCCATTTCTAGAAATATAAACAGTCATAATTAAGTAATGATATCTGCCGAATTTCGTGCGGAACGGTTAGGAAGTTTCCAAATTATTGCACTATTACTCAAAATCCGGCAAACATATGTAAATATGGGAGCCTTTTCCAAAACTGAACCAATTTCCTCTAATTCCAAAAGCCGTCTCTAGGCCACAAAAAATGTGTGTGCCGAATTTGAAGATAATCGGATACTTGTAAAACTACCCAGTGGTGCGTGGGACTAACGAAAAGCTAGTATTTTCGCCAGCTCTTCACTCACGACCGTTAGTCCCAGCATAATCCACTACCCATGCATTAAGGCATAGAATTTAGCATTGGCATGTCGTACGAAGGCGTCGATTGACCCCTCATTCCTTTACCTGTGACAACCTAAAGGGTCACCCACCCGGATCTACATTTATTGGAGCCTTCAAAGGATGGACGGTGGTGCTAGTCCTCAGGAGCCGAATCATAGGTAATCCTACTTCGCCACTCGTTTTATTAGCCTGTCCAATTTTATTCAATTTTGTTATACCCTCCACCACTTGATGGGGGGTATACTAATTTCGTCATTCTGTTTGAAACTTCTAAAAATATTCGTCTAACACCCCATAAATTATATATATTCTTGATCGTCCTGACATTTTAAGTCGATCTAGCAATGTCCGTTCGTCTCACAGTGGGATGGGCGAAAAACAAGCGGAAATAAATCTGCCATTTTGGAACGGATAGAGATATTTACATGAAATTTTACGTGGTAATAGCTGAGGTGTTATCCAGTTTATGTGCAAAGTCTCTGGGGCCTGAAAGTTCCAAGGCCCCATTGGTGGGCTTTCAAAGTTGGTGACCTCGGCCCTACAAAATTTTGTTCGGGCTATCAAAAGCGCTTTTGTGATTAAAATTTAAAGTGCTGAAAAATCCCTAAAAAAAACAGACCTTAAGAGTCCAAGATTTTTGACTAACCAATACTTTTTTTAAAATTTTCGCAGAGACTGGACTCTCATTCTGTTACTTGTAAAAGCATTTCCAATCCGATTTCAAATTAAACTGATTTGGAAAGCTAATAAAGTTGACTATATTTTTGTCACGATATATGCTAATGTCCGATTCTTCAGTCAAAAGTTATGCGAGTTACAAATCAAACAATATGAAACAAGTAAAATGGCGTTAGGTTCGGCCGGGCCTAACTTTGGATACCCACCACCTTGGGTATATATATAAACCACCTTTCATCAAAATCCGGTGAAAATTGCATACCTTATGTCCCAAAGTAGTTATATCGAAATATGATCCGATTTGGACCAAATACTAATAAGGACTAGACACTGTTCAATTGTGTATAACAAAATATTGGTCTTTTTGGTAGCTATATCTAAAAATAAACCGATCTGAACCATATACAACATGAATGTCGAAAAGCCTAACATAAGTCAATGTGTCAAATTTCAGTTAAATCGGATTATAAATGCGCCTTTTTGGGGCCAAGACTTTAAATCGAGATATCGGTCAATATGGTAGCAATATGAAAATTTTGATCAATCAAGACCAAATTGCAGAAATATGTGGAGGGGTTTAACTTAACTCTCCGCCCCGAATATCTGTAACATCGGAAAATAAATGCGCCTTCTATGGACCCAAAACATTAAATCGAGAGATCGGTCTATATGGCAGCTATATCCAAATCTGGACCGATCTGAGTGAAATTGAAGAAGGATGTCGAAGGGCCTAACACAACTCACTGTCCCAAATTGTGGCGACATTGGACAATAAATGCGCTTTTTATGGCCCCAAAACCTGAAACCGAGAGATCGGTATATATGGCAGCTATATCCAAATCTGGACCGATCCATGCCATAATGCAGATGTATGTCAAGGGGCTTAACTTAACTCACTGTCCTAAATTTTGGCGACATCGGACAATAAATGCGCTTAAGACCCTTACTCGGAAGATCGGTCTATATGGCAGCTATATCTAAATCTGGACCGATATGAGCCAAATTGAAGAAGGATGTCGAAGAGCCTAACACACCTCACTGTTCTAAATTTCATCAAAATCGGATAATAAATGTGGCTTTTATGGGCCTAAGCCTCTAAAGCGGAGGATCGGTCTATATGGCAGCTATATCCAAATCTGAACCGATCTGTGCCGAATTGACGAAGTATGTCGAAGCACGTAACACAACTCACTGTCCCAAACTTCAGCAAAATCGGATAATAAATTTGGCTTTTATGGGCCTAAGACCCTAAATCGGAGGATCGGTCTATATGGAACCTATATCCAAATCTGCTCCGAACTGAGCCAAATTGGCGAATGAAGTCGAAAGACCTAACACAACTCACTGTCCCAAATTTCAGCAAAATCGGTTAATAAGTGTGGCCTATATGGGCGAAGTTTCAACTCAATATCTCTATTTTTGAAGACTGTAGCGTGATTTCAACAGACAGACGGACGGACATGTCTAAATCGTCTTAGATTTTTACGCTGATCAAGAATATATATACTTTATAGGGTCGGAAATGGATATAAAGATGTGTTGCAAACGGAATGACAAAATGAATATGCCCCCATCCTTCGGTGGTGGGTATAAAAAGTTAATTTTTGGCATTTTTCCTTGAAAAAGGTAATTTCATTGTTTCGTCTCCATACAATAAACATGGCCCAGCACTATCGATTTTGCTTGCTGTACTGTAAAGAAGATTTAATGTCGATGCGTTTTAAGTTTATTTTTTATACCCTCCACCATAGGATGGGGGTATACTAATTTCGTCATTCTGTTTGTAACTACTTGAAATATTCGTCTGAGACGAATATTTCTTCATCGTCGCGACATTTTATGTCAATCTAGCCATATCCGTCCGCCCGTCCGTTTGTCTGTCGAAAGCACGCTAACTTCCGAAGGAGTAAAGCTAGCCGCTTGAAATTTTGCACAAATACTTCTTATTAGTGTAGGTCAGTTGGTATTATAAATGGGCCAAATCGGTCCATGTTTTGATATAGCTGCCATATAAACCGATCTTGGGTCTTGACTTCTAGAGCCTCTAGAGTGCGCAATTCTTATCCGATTGGAATGAAATTCGCACGACATGTTTTGTTATGATATCCAATAATTGTGACAAGTATAGTTCAAATCGTTCCATAGCCTGATATAGCTGTCATATAAACCGATCCGGGATCTTGACTTCTTGAACCTATAGAGGTCGCAATTATTATCCGATTTGCCTGAAATTTTGTACGACGGATTCTCTCATGACCAACAAACGTGTTTATTATGGTCTAAATCGGTCTATAGCCCAATACAGCTCCCATATAAATCGATCTCTCTATTTTACTTCTTGAGCCTCCAAAGGGCGCAATTCTTATTCGAATGGGCTGACATTTTACACAGGTCTGCAACACATAATTTAATTGTGGTTCAAACCGGACAATATCTTGATATCGCTCTAATACAGAGCAAATCTTTTCTTATATTCGTTTTTGCCTAAGAAGAGATGCCGGGAAAAGAACTTGACAAATGCGATCCATGGTGGAGGGTATATAAGATTCGGCTCGGCCGAACTTAGTACGCGTTTACTTGTTATAAATTGTGTTATACTCAGGAGATCTGTAAAGTACAAATCGGGAGATCTGTGAAGTTCAAAATTGACTTTTTTTAACAAAAAACTGGGAAAAACCTTCGAGTTCTCAAAACGTAAAGGTGAGACCCCAACTTTATAACATATTTTTATATCCTCAACTAATTGCACTCGTCATTTTACGTCGATTTAGCCATGTCCGTCTGTCCGTCTCTCAAAAGCACGCTGACTTCCGAAGGAGTAAAGCTAGTCGCTTGAAATTTTGCACAAATACTTCTTATTAGTGTAGGTTGGTTGATATTGTAAATGGGCCATATCGGTCCATGTTTTGATATAGCTGCCATATAAACCGATCTTGGGTCTTGACTTCTAGAGCCTCTAGAGTGCGCAATTCTTATCCTATTGAAATGAAATTTTGCACGACGTGTTTTGTTATGATATCCAACAAATGTGCAAAGGATGGTTCGCATTGGCCCATAACCTGATACATCTGTCATATAAACCGATTCTTATCCGATTTGAATGAATTTTTGGACGAAGTATTTCGTTATGATATCCAACAACTTTGCCAATTATGGTTTAAATCGGTTCATAACCTTATATAGCTGTCATATAAACCGATCTGGGGATTTGACTTCTTGAGCATCTAGAGGTCGCAATTATTATCGGATATGCCTGAAATTTTGTACGACGGATCCTCTCATGACCATCAACATACGTGTTTATTATGGTCTGAATCGGTCTATAGCCCGATACAGCTCCCATATAAATCGTTCTCTCTATTTTACTTCTTAAGCCCCCAATTGGCGCAATTCTTATTCGAATTGACTGACATTGTACACAGGTCTCCAACATATAATATAATTGTGGTCTAAACCGGACCATATCTTGATATCGCTCTAATAGCAGAGCAAATCTTTTCTTAATTCCTTTTTCCCTATGAAGAGATGCCGGGAAAAGAACTCGAGAAATGCGATCCATGGTGGAGGGTATATAAGATTCGGCCCGGCCAAACTTAGCACGCTTTTACTTGTTATATCTTATTTTGCTTATATCGTTATTATCTGAAAAGGCCGTATGGAATGTATACATCCACTGAGACACACACCTCCATTTGCCTTTACCTATATAAATGTGTCATGCATGACAAAGTAATGTCCCTTTTTACATTACGCCACTGCAAGGAAAACCATTTGTTTGGTTTTTCTGATATTTTCCCTTTTTTTCTCGTGCATATTAAGGTAGAGCAACAAAAGTGCAAAGGTATTTTAAACAGGGAAATGCCGCAAAAGTGCTTCATATCTACATTATGCTTATGACGCATGTGTGCTTTGTATTGTTTTCAGTAACGATGACCCATTTTATACCCACCATATTCATTTTGTCATTCCATTTGCAACACATCGAAATATCTATTTCCGACCCTATAAAGTATATATATTCTTGATCAGCATAAAAATTTAAGACAATCTAGCCATGACCGTCCGTCTGTCAAAATCAAATCGGACTATATCAAATATAGTCCGATATAGCCCATCTTCGAACTTGACCTGCTTATGGACAAAAAAAGAATCTGTGCAAAGTTTCAGCTCAATATCTCTATTTTTAAAGACTGTAGTGTGATTTCAACAGACAGACGGACGGACATGTCTAGATCGTCTTAGATTTTTACGCTGATCAAGAATATATATATACTTTAGAGTGTCGGAAATGGATATTTCGATGTGTTGTAAACGGAATGACATAATGAATATACCCCCATTCTTCGGTGGTGGGTATAAAAATTTTCAGTAAAGACAATGTCCAAAAAACAAACACGCTTTGGTCATACTGGTTTTAAATTAAACATTTTGAACTTGTGAATGAATCCCCACAAAATTTGTAAATTCTAAGCAACAATTGTGGCCTGCACTATATTAATAAATTAGGAATAAAAGGATTTTTTGTTCAAAAGCACATATATATTAATAGCAATTACTTCTAATTTAAATAATTCGTTCAAAAAATAGGAAATTGCAAAAATTTTATGCTATATGCTTGTAAAATTTAAAGATGAAATGAATTATTTTTTTTAATATTTATTACATTTATGAGCTTTCTTCAACATCTGTTGCTGTGTTAGCAAAAAATTTCTGCTGTCCCATTTTAAGCAGACTTTCTGCTTTTACAGCAAAAATTGTTGTTGTTATACCCACCACCGTAGGATAGGGGGTATATTCATTTAGTCATTCCATTTGCAACACATCGAAATATCTATTTCCGACCCTACAAAGTATATATATTTCGGATCGTCGCAAAATTTTAAGTCGATTTAACGATGTCCTTGTGTCTGTCCGCCAGTCTGTTGTAGTCACTCTAGAACCTTCAAAAATTGATATATTGAGCTAAAATTTGGCACAAATACGTCTATTTAATGCACATTGGTTAAGTTCTTGAACGGGCCAAATCGGACCATATTTGGATATAGCGGCTATATAGACCGATTTTCCGATAAAGGGTATAATGGCCATAAAAAATTTATTTTTCATCCGATTTTGCTGAAATTTTAAACAGTGAGTAGTGTAAGGCTTCCCGACAACTGACTCAAATATGGTTCAGATCAGACTAAATAAAAGCTTTATATATTACCCGATTTCGCTGAAATTTAAAACAGTGGGTTATTTTAAGCCTTCCGATATCTGATGAAAATATGGTTCGGATCGGACTATATTTAGATACCGCTCCGCTGGGCGTCTTTTACTTTATACGGAACAAAAGTTTCCTTGGAATATTTATTTTCGACAATTAAGGAGCTTTTAGTGAAATACGATGCTATATATCGCTTGACTAATTGTTTAACAATATAAGTGCCTTTGTCCGAATCCCATATGATATTTATTGGTCTACGAATTTAAGTTTGGATGTAAGGTGTACTCCATTCATATAATATTTTATTTCAGCCCGCTACTCTCATGATATCTGATTTAGGGGTGTTTTCGGGGGTCAGGTGGTCCCCCAGGCACATGGCCCTGAAAAAATATCAGCATCGTGCTCTTCTTTCAAAAACCATTTATTTAAACCCCATATTGCCATTGGTTTAGGGGAGTTATTATTAGGGGAAAAATGCCCTAAATACATGGTCCTAAATTTGGATATAAAATTCGTATTCTACTCCCAAATACCATTTTCCGATGGTCACTAAAAAATTGGTGCTTGTGGGGTATTTTGGGAAAGGGGTTGACCGTCAGAAAATTAGTCCCGAAAGTGGGTATCAATTCTTGTTCTACCTCCCAATTCCTTTCATTTAAGCTCCACATTGACATGGTCGGTAAATATGGCCGATTTAGTGGTGTTTTGGGGAATGGGGTGGTCGCCCAAACACTAAGCCCGGAAAATATATCAGTAACGTGCTCATATATCTCATATATTTTTATATCAATTATTTGACCCCCATATTGACCTCAAAGTTAGATATCAAATTCGTTTTCTTATCTCGTTTAAACTCCTTATTGCAAAAGTCAGCAAATATGTCCGGTTTGGGGTATTGGCCCTAAAAACGGCCACTCAGTGAGTTGGCCCTGGAAACATATATCGGATTCGTGTTCCACTCTAAAAACCCTCCTATTTGAGACTCATATTGCAAAAGTCAGCAAATACTTTCTATTTAGGTGGTGTTGTTGGGGTGGGGTGGCCCCATAGACACTTTTCCCAAATATTGATATCAGATTCGTGCTTTACTCACAAAGATCTTTCATTTGAGCCCCATATGGCTATGGTCGTAAATTTGTCCCCTTTGGGGGATGTTTTTGGGGAGAGGCGGCCCGCCAAACACTTGGTCCCATATTTGGATATCAGATTCTAATTCTACACTCAAATAACTTTTATTTAAGCCCCATATTCCCATTGTCAGTAAATAAGTCCTGTTTGGGGGGTGTTTTGGGGAAGGGGTGGACCCCCAGAAACGCGGTCCCACATTTGGATATCAGATTCGTATTCTACTCGTAAATACCTTTCATTTGAGTCCCACATTGCCATGATCGGTAAATATGTCCGATTTAGGGGTGTTTTGGGCACTTGGTTCGACAAATTGGATATCAGATACGTTTTCTTATCCTAAGTACCTTCCATTTTAGTCCCATATTGTCGTGATTGGTCTAAATATATGTTCGGTAGGTTTTAGGGTGGGGCGGCCCCCCTAGGTACCCCATCCAAAATTTGGATAACAAATTTCTATTTTTAGGGAACTATATGAGAGCACACAAAATTTCGCTTAAATTGCACTACCCATCTCCGAAATCTTGTGTTTCCGAAAATTAGGGTAAGGGGGAGGGTCCGCCCCCTTTAAATATCAAAAAATATAGTAACCTATTTCCACCACAGGGTCATTATGCACCATCTGTGAAAATTTCAAGAAAATCGGTTCAGCCGTTTATGAGTCTATAAGGAACACCCAAACATACAAACAAACAAACCTACAAACAAACATAAATTGATTTTTATATATAAGATAGCTGCCATATAGACCGATCTGCCGATAGACGGTCTGAAGGCCAAAAAGCTTTATTTATTACCCGATTTCGCTGAAATTTAAAAGAATGGGTTATTTATGCCTCCCGACATCTGACATAAATATGGTAATGATCGGACTATATTTAGATATAGCCGTTATATAGACCGATCTCCCGATAAATGGTTTTATTACCCAATTTCGCTGAAATTTGGAATAGTGCGCAGTTGTAAGCCTCCTGCTACCCGACCTAAATATGGTACAGATCGGACTATATATAGACACAGCTGTCATCGGCTGTCTGACTGAAGCTCATAGAAATCCGACATAAATACGGTTCAGATCGGACTATATTTTGATATGGCTGGCATATAGACCGATCTGCCGATAAGGGACGTAAGCCCATAAAAGCTTTATTTATTACCAGACTTCGTTGAAATTTGAACCAGTAAGTTTTTCTGATCTGAACCTTATAAGGTTCAGATCGGTTTATAATTGGATATATCTGCCAAAGGGACCAATATTTTCTTCTACAAAATTGAACAGTGACATATATATTAGACCACTCCATGTCCGTGCCTAATTTGTGTGCTTAAGTTATTCACTTTTTATCGAATTGTGACGAAATGGGATTTACATATATACCTGAGGACACTCAATACTGCCTAATGAACAGAGGGCCGAAAACGAGACAATAAGTAACTCTCTCTCAATATTGGGAGACTAGGAGAAGCAGACATGGATCGCATTTTTCGAGTTCTTTTCCCGGCATCTCTTCTTAGGCAAAAAAGGATATAAGAAAATATTTTCTCTGCTATTAGAGCGATATCAAGATATGGTCCGGTTCGGACTACAATTAAATTATATTTTAAACAGGTCTAAAATGTCAGTCAATTCGAATAAGAATTGCGCCAATTGGGGGCTCAAGAAGTAAAATAGAGAGAATGATTTATATGGGAGCTGTATCGGGATATAGACCGATTCAGACCATGTTGATGGTCATGAGAGGATCCGTCGTACAAAATTTCAGGCATATCGAATAATAATTGCGACCTCTAGAGGCTCAAGAAGTCAAGATTCCAGATCGGTTTATATGGCAGCTATATCAGGTTATGAACCGATTTGAACCTTATTTGACACAGATGTTGAAAGTAAGAATAAAGTACGTAATGCAAAATTTCAGCCAAATCGGATTGGAATAGGGCCCTCTAGAAGCTCAAGAAGTCAAATCCCCAGATCTGTTTTTATGACAGCTATATCAGGTTATGGACCGATTTGAACCATACTTGACACTTTGGTTGGATATCATAATAAAACACGTCGTGTAAAATTTCATTTCAATTGGATAAGAATTGCGCACTCTAGAGGCTCGGGAAGTCAAAACCTAAGATCGGCTAATATGGTAGCTATATCAAAACATGGACCGATATGGCCCATTTACAATACTCCTTCGGAAGTTAGCGTGCTTTCGACAGACAGACAGACAGACGGACGGACGGACAGACTTACGGACATGCTAGATTGACATACAATGTCGCGACGATCAAGAATATATAGGGTGATTTTTTTGAGGTTAGGATTTTCATGCATTAGTATTTGACAGATCACGTGGGATTTCAGACATGGTGTCAAAGAGAAAGATGATCAGTATGCTTTGACATTTCATCATGAATAGACTTACTAACGAGCAACGCTTGCAAATCATTGAATTTTATTACCAAAATCAGTGTTCGGTTCGAAATGTGTTCATTCACCGTAACGTTGCGTCCAACAGCATCTTTGAAAAAATACGGTCCAATGATTCCACCAGCGTACAAACCACACCAAACAGTGCATTTTTCGGGATGCATGGGCAGTTCTTGAACGGCTTCTGGTTGCTCTTCACTCCAAATGCGGCAATTTTGCTTATTTACGTAGCCATTCAACCAGAAATGAGCCTCATCGCTGAACGGTGAATGAACACATTTCGAACCGAACACTGATTTTGGTAATAAAATTCAATGATTTGCAAGCGTTGCTCGTTAGTAAGTCTATTCATGATGAAATGTCAAAGCATACTGAGCATCTTTCTCTTTGACACCATGTCTGAAATCCCACGTGATCTGTCAAATACTAATGCATGAAAATCCTAACCTCAAAAAAATCACCCTTTATATACTTTATGGGATCTCAGACGAATATTTCGAGTTGTTACAAACAGAATGACGATATTAGTATACCCCCCAACCTATGGTGGAGGGTATAAAAGTCAATTGGTGTTTGTTTGTATTGTAGGTTTGTTTGTTTGTATGTTTGTGTGTTCATTATAGACTCAGAAACGGCTGAACCGATTATCTTGAAATTTTCACAGATGGTGCATAATGGCCCTGTGGTGGAAATAGGTTACTATATTTTTTGATATCTGAAGGGGGGCGGACCCTTCCCCTTACCCTAATTTTCAGAAACACCAGATCTCGGAGATGGGTGTTGCGATTGAGGCGAAATTTTGTATGCTCTCATATAGTACCCTAAAAATAAAAATTTGTTATCCAAATTTCGGATAGGGTACCTAGTAGGGGCTGCCCCACCCTAAAACCTACTAAACATATATTTAGACCAATCACGACAATATGGGACTCAAATGAAAGGTATTTAGGATAAAAACACGTATCTGATATCCAATTGTCGGACCAAGTGCTGGTGGGACCACCCTAAGCCCCAAAAAAATCCCTAATTCGGACATATTTACCGATTTTGGCAATATGGGACTCAAATGAAAGGTATTTGCGAGTAGAATACGAATATGATATCCAAATGTGGGACCACGTTCTGGGGGGTGGACCCTTTTCCCAAAACACCCCCCAAACAGGACTTATTTACTTACCATGGGAATATGGGGCTTAAATAAAAGTTATTTGAGTGTAGAATTAGAATCTGATATCCAAATATGGGACCAAGTATTTGGGGGGCCGCCTCTCCCCAAAAACATACCCCAAGGGGGACAAATTTACGACCATAGACATATGAGGCTCAAATGAAAGATCTTTGGGAGTAAAGCACGAATCTGATATCAATTTTTGGGAAAAGTGTCTATGGGGGCCGCCCATTCCCCAAAACACCCCCCAAGCCCCAAGTTTGCCGACTATGGAAATATGGGGCTCAAATTAAAGGTATTTGGGAACAGACCACGTATCTGATTTCAACATTAGGTACCAACTTCTAGGGGACGTCCCACCACGATAACAACCATAGGACGTATTTACTCACCAAGACAATTTGGGTCGTAACGAGAGTGGAAATATAAATATTTATAGTTTTTGGGCCAATACCCCAAACCGGACGTGTTTAGTGACTTTTGCAATAAGGAGTTTAAATGAGATTAGAAAACGAATTTGATATCCTATTTTGAAGCCAATGGCAATATGGGGTTCAAGTAAATGATATATAGATATATGAGAATAGAGCACGTTGCTGAGTGGGCTTAGTGTTTGGGCGACCACCCCAATCCCAAAAACACCCCTAAATCGGGCACATTTAGCGACCACGACAATGTGGGCCTAAATGAAAAGTATTGGGGGTAGGGTAAGAATTGATACCCATTTTCGGAACCAATTTTCTGGGGGTCTACCCTTTCCCAAAATTCCCCACAAACAGCAATTTTTTTGTGAACATCGCAATATGGGGCTCAAATAAAGGTATTTGGGAGTAGAATACGAATGTATTCCTTCCTTTCCCCAAACACCCCCAAAGGGTACAAATTTTTCGGCCATGCCAATATGTGGCTCAAATGAAACGTATTTGAGATTAGAAAACTATTTTGATAACCTATTTTGGTGCCATGTGTGTGGGGGACGCCTCATCCTGTAAACTCCTCTTAAGCCAATGGCAATACGGGGTTTAAATAAATGGTATTTAAGAGAAGAGCACGATGCTGATATTTTTTCAGGGCCAAGTATCTGGGAGCACACCTTACATCCAAACTTAAATTCGTAGACCAATAAAGATCATATGGGATTCGGATAAAAGCACTTATATTGTTAAACTGTTAGTCAAGCGATATACTATTTTCGTAGCATGGTATTTCACTAAAGAAATAAATATTCCAAGGAAACTTTTGTTCCATATAAAGTAAAAGAGGCGCAGCGGATCAGCTAGTATCTTATATATAAAAATCAATTTGTGTTTGTTTGTAGGTTTGTTTGTATGTTTGTGTGTTCCTTATAGACTCAGAAACGGCTGAACCGATTTCCTTGAAATTTTCACAGATGGTGCATACTAATCCCGTGGTTAAAATAGGGTATTACATTTGATATCGGAAGGGGGTGCGGACCCTCCCCCTTACCCTAATTTTCAGAAACGCCACATCTCGGAGATGGGTGGTGCGATTTTGCGTGCTCTCATATAGTACCCTAAAAATAAAAATTTGGTATCCAAATTTCGGATAGGGTACCTAGGGGGGCTGCCCCACCCTAAAACCTACCAATTATATATTTAGACCAATCACGACAATATGGGACTCAAATGAAAGATATTTAGGATAAGAAAACGTATCAGATATCCAATTGACTTTTCTGGGGGTCCACCCCTTCCCCAAAACACACCTAAAATTGGACTTATTTACTGACCATGGGAATATGGGGCTTTAATAAAAGGTATTTGAATGTAGAATACGAATCTGATATCCAAATATGGGACCAATTGTTTGGGGGGCCGCCTCTCATCAAAAACATTCCCCAAAGGGGACAAATTTACGACCATAGAAATATGGAGCTCAAATGAAAGGTCTTTGGAAGTAAAGCACGAATTTGATAACAATATTCGGGAAAATGTGCCTATGGGGCCACGCCCCCCCACAACACCACCAAAATAGTAAGTATTTTCCGGCTATTGCAATATGGGGCTCAAACAAGAGGGTTTTTAAAATGGAATACTAATCCGGTATATATTTTCAAGGCCAACTCACTGAGTGGCCCCCCATCCAACCAACTGTCTAGCGGACGTCCCACCACCTTAACAACCCCCAAATAGGACGTATTTGCTCACCAAGACAATTTGAGTAATTATTCTAGTTTTTAGGGCTAAATACCCCAAACCGGACATATATGCTGACTTTTGCAATAAGGAGTTTAAATGAGATTTGAAAACGAATTTGATATCCAATTTTGAGGGCAATGCCAATATGGGGTTCAAATAAATGATATATAGATATATGAGAATAGAGCACGTTGATGATATATTTTCCAGGCGTAGTGTTTGGGGGACTACTCCAATCCCCAAAACACCGCTAAATTGGGCATATTTACCGATCATGTCTATGTGGAGTTTAAATGAAAGGTATTGGGGGATAGAGCAAGAATTTATACACATTTTCTGGGGGTCTACCCCTTTCCCAACATACCCCACAAACAGCAATTTTTTGCTGACCATCGCAATATGGAGCTCAAATAAAGGTATTTGGGAGTAGAATACGAATTTGATATCCAAATGTAGAACCATGTATTTAGGGCTTAACTCCTTTCCCAAAACTCCCCCCAAAGGAAAAAATAATAAATACCCTTACAGACTAATAACAATATATTTACAACTGTATTAACCTAAGAATTTAAAAATAATATAATTTTCCTTTTTAAACATTCTGGATTCTCAGATAGATCTATAATATCTTTCAGTTGATTAAATTGATAACATAGGTGCCGAAAAGGATCATTATTCGCATAGTTGGTTTTATAATAAGAAATATTCAAAAGATCAAAATATCTGGTAGGTCTGAAAGGAACGTTAAAAAAAATTCGACTCAAAGAAAGCAGGAATCTATTTGGCCATGTATTAATTTAGTCAAAAACGTAATGTTTAGCGTGGTATAACCTATTTTTTAATAACCTATTTTGGGGCCATGTGATTGGGGGACGCCTCATCCTGTAAACTCCTCTTGAGCCAATGGCAATATGGGGATTAAATAAATGGTATTTGAGAGAAGAGCACGATGCTGATATTTTTTCAGGGCCAAGTATCTGGGGGACCACCTCTCCTCCGAAAACACCATTAAATCAGACATCATGAGAATATCGGCTTGAAATGAGGTATTTTAAATCCAAACTTAAATTCGTAGACCAATAAAGATCATATGGGATTCAGATAAAGACACTTATATTGTTAAACTGTTAGTCAGGTTAGCATGGTATTTCGCTTAAAGATCTTTAATTGTCGAAAATAATTATTCCAAGGAAACTTTTGTTCCATATAAAGTAATAGAAGGCGCAGCGGAGCGTGCCCGGGTCAGCTAGTAGAGTATATATACGAGTCTATTCTTGATTGTCGTAAAAATCTAAGACGATCTAGGCATGTTCGTCCGACTATCCGTCCGTCTGTCCGCCTGTCTGTTGAAGTCAAGTTACAGTCATTAAAAATATAAATATTGAGCTGAAACTTTGCACAGATTATATTTTTTCATAGGCAGGTTAGATTCGACGATGGGCTATAGCGCACTATATCTTGATATAGCCCCCATATAGACCGATCCGCCGAATTAGGGTCTAAGACCCATAAAGGCCACATTTATTATACGATTTTGCTGAAATTTGAGACAGCGAGTTGTGTAAGGCCAATGGATATCCTTTTTCAATTTGTCCCACATTGGTCCAGATTTAAATATAGCTGTCATATAGACTGATATCTCGATTTAAGGTTTTGGGCCCATAAAAGGCGCATTTATAATCCGATTTCACTGAAATTTGACTTATGTTAGGCATTTCGACATCCGTATCTTATATGGTTCAAATCGGTTTATATTTAGATAGCTACTAAAAAGATCAATATTTTGTTATACACAATTGAACGATGGCTTGTACAATACTTATTAGTTTTTGGTCTAAATCGGAACATATTTCGACATAGCTGCTATGGGGCATAAGGTATGCATTTTTCACCGGATTTTGATGAAACGTGCTTTAAGTATATACCCGAGGTGGTGGGTATCCAAAGTTAAGCCGGCCGAACTTAACGCCTTTTTATTTGTTATTTGATAAAATAAACAAATTTCCAATTGGTTTAGTTAGTTGATAACCGCTTTTTATACCCTCCACCATAAGATGGGGGGTATACTAATTTCGTCATTCTGTTTGTAACTACTCGAAATATTCGTCTGAGACCCCATAAAGTATATATATTCTTGATCGTCGTGACATTTTATGTCGATCTAGCCATGTCCGTCCGTCTGTCCGTCCGTCCGTCCGTCCGTCCGTCCGTCCGTCCGTCCGTCCGTCCGTCCGTCTGTCTGTCGAAAGCACGCTAACTTCCGAAGGAGTAAAGCTAGCAGCTTGAAATTTTGCACAAATACTTCTTATTAGTGTAGGACGGTTGGTATTGTAAATGGGCCATATCTGTCCATGTTTTGATATAGCTGCCATATAAACCGATCTTGGGTCTTGACTTCTTGAGCCTCTAGAGTGCGCAATTCTTATCGGATTGGAATGAAATTTTGCACGACGTGTTTTGTTATGATATCCAACAACTGTGCCAAGTATAGTTCAAATCGGTCCATAACCTGATATAGCTGTCATATAAACCGATCTTGGGTCTTGACTTCTTGAGCCTCTAGAGTGCGCAATTCTTATCCGATTTGAATGAATTTTTGCACGACGTGTTTTGTTATTATATCCAACAACTGTGCAAAGTATGGTTCAAATCGGTCCATAACCTGATATAGCTGCCATATAAACAGATCTTGGGTCTTGACTTCTTGAGCCTCTAGAGGGCGCAATTCTTATCCGAATGGAATGGAATTTCGCACGACTTGTTTTGTTATGATACCCAACAACTGTGCCAAGTATGGTTGAAATCGGCCCATAACCTGATATAGCTGCCATATAAACCGATCTTGGGTCTTGACTTCTTGAGCCTCTAGAGGGCACAATTCTTATCCGATTTGAATGAATTTTTGCACGAAGTATTTCGTTATGATATCCAGCAACTGTGCCAAGTATGGTTGAAATCGGTCGATAACCTGATATAGCTGTCATATAAACAGATCTGGGGATTTGACTTCTTGAGCTTCTAGAGGGCGCAATTCCTATCGGATTTGGCTGATATTTTGCATGACGTATTTTATTTTTACTTTTAACAACTGTGTCAAATAAGGTTCAAATAGGTTCATCCTCTCATGACCATCAACAAACGTGTTTATTATGGTCTGAATCGGTCTATAGCCCGATACAGATCCCATATAAATCGTTCTCTCTATTTTACTTCGTGAGCCCCAATGGGAGCAATTCTTATATGAATTGGCTGAAATTTTACACAGGTCTCCAACATATAATTTAATTGTGGTCCGAACCGGACCATATCTTGATATCGTTTTAATAGCAGAGCAACTCTTTTCTTATATCCGTTTTTGGCTAAGAAGAGATGCCGGGAAAAGAACTCGACAAATGCGATCCATGGTGGAGGGTATATAAGATTCGGCCCGGCCGAACTTAGCACGCTTTTACTTGTTTTGATTTCAGATTATCATAAATGCAAATTGCAGCTGGACCGGGGTCGCTCCGCTGCGCCTTTTTTACTTTATATGGAACAAAAATTTCCTTGGATTATTTATTTTCAACAATTAAGAAGCTTTTGGTGAAATACCATGCAACGAAAATAGTACATCGTTTGACAAACAATTTAACAATATAATTGTTTTTATCTGAATCCCATATGATCTTTATTGGTATACGAATTTAAGTTTGGATGTAAGGTGTACTCCATTCTTAAAATACTTTATTTCAGCCCAATATTCTCATGATGTTTGATTTAGGGGTGTTTTCGGAAGTGAGGTGGTCCCCCAGACACTGGGCCCTAAAAAAATGTCAGCATCGTGCTCTTCTCTCAATGGTATTTGGTATTTGATATATAAACCCCATATTGCTATTGGGTTTGAGGCTTCCCTCAACAGGATGAGGAGTCCCCCAAATACATGGCCCCAAAAATTGGTTATCCAATTCGTATTCTTATCTCAAAAACCTTTAATTTGAGCCACATATTGGCATGGTCGAAAAATTTTTAGCCTTTGGGGGGTGTTTTGGGGGAGGGGAGATGCCCTAAATACATGGTCTTACATTTGAATATCAAATTCGTACTCTACTCCCAAATACCGTTATTTGAGCCCCATATTGCGATGGTCGGTAAAAAATTGCTGTTTGTGGGGTATTTTGGGAAAGGGTCCCCCAGAAAATTGGTCCCGAAAGTGGGTATCAATTCTTGATCTACCCCCCAATTCCTTTAATTTAAGCCCCACATTGACATCGTCGGTATATATGCCCGATTTAGGGGCCTTGAAAATATATCAGCAACGTGCTCTATTCTCATATATTTAAACTCCTAATGGTCGTTGTCCTCAAAATTGGATATTAATTTCGTTTTGAAATCTCAAATTCCATTCACTTAAACACCTTATTGGAAAAGCCAGCAAATATGTCCGGTTTAGGGTATGGGTCCTAAAAACTATGAATATCGAGCTCCACAGTCTTGAAGACACAAATTGTCTTGGTGAGCAAATACGTTCTACCTGAGGTTGTTATGGTGGTGGGACGTCCCCTAGACAGTTGGTCCCGAATATTGATGTCAGATTTCATTTTTCCATAGTTGGCAAACATTTTCGGTTTGGGAGGGTGTTTTGGGGGATGGGGCGGACACTCAGTAACTTGGCTTTGAAAATGTATATCAAATTTTTGTTCCACTCTAAAACACCTCAATGATCAGCAAATACTTTCTATTTGGGTGGTGTTATGGGGGTGGGGTGGCCCCATAGACACTCTTTCCGAACATTGACATCAGATTCCCGCTTTACTTCCGAAGGCCTTTCATTTGAGACCCATATTGCCATGGCCGTAAATTTGACTTCTTTGGGGAAAGTTCTCGGGAATGAGTGGCTCCCAAACACTTAGTCCCACATCTGGATATCAAATTCGTATTCTACACTCAAATACCTTTTATTTAAGCGCAATATTGCCATGGTCAGTATATAAGTCCCGTTTGGGGATTGTTTTGGGGAAGGTGTGGGCCCCCAGAAACTTTGTTCCAAATTTGGACATCAGATTCGTATTTTATTCTCAAATACCTTTCATTTGAGTCCCATATTGCCATGGTTGGTAAATATGTCCAATTTAGGGATGTTTTGGGGGTTGGGGTGATCCCACAAACACTTGGTCCGTCTATTGGATATCAGATACGTTATTATACCCTCCACCATAAGATGGGGGGTATACTAATTTCGTCATTCTGTTTGTAACTACTCGAAATATTCGTCTGAGACCCCATAAAGTATATATATTCTTGATCGTCGCGACATTTTATGTCGATCTAGCTATGTCCGTCCGTCCGTCTGCCTGTCGAAAGCACGCTAACTTCCGAAGGAGTAAAGCTAGCCGCTTGAAATTTTGCACAAATACTTCTTATTAGTGTAGGTCGGTTGGTATTGTAAATGGGCCATATCGGTCCATGTTTTGATATAGCTGCCATATAAACCGATCTTGGGTCTTGACTTCTTGAGCCTCTAGCGTGCGCAATTCTTATCCGATTGGGATGAAATTTTGCACGACGTGTTTCCTTATGATATTCAACAACTGTGCTAAGTATGGTTTAAATCGGTCCATAACCTGATATAGCTGCCATATAAACCGATCTTGGGTCTTGACTACTTGAGCCTCTAGAGGGCGCAATTCTTATCCGATTGGAATGGAATTTCGCACGAAGTATTTCGTCATGATATCCAACAACTGTGCCAAGTATGGTTCAAATCGGTCCATAACCTGATATAGCTGTCATATAAACAGATCTGGGGATTTGACTTCTTGAGCTTCTAGAGGGCGCAATTCCTATCCGATTTGGCTGAAATTTTGCATGACGTATTTTATTTTTACTTTCAACAACTATGTCAAAAAAGGTTCAAATCCGTTCATAACCTGATATAGCTGCCATATAAACCGATCTGGGATCTTGACTTCTTGACCCCTAGAGATCGCAATTATTATCCGATATGCCTGAAATTTTGTACGACGGATCCTCTCATGACCATCAACAAACGTGTTTATTATGGTCTGAATCGGCTTATAGCCCGATACAGATCCCATATAAATCGTTTTCTCTATTTTACTTCGTGAGCCCCAATGGGTGCAATTCTTATACGAATTGGCTGAAATTTTACACAAGTCTCCAACATATAATTTTATTGTGGTCCGAACTGGACTATATCTTGATATCGCTCTAACAGTGAGCAACTCTTTTCTTATATCCTTTTTTGCCTAAGAAGAGATGCCGGAAAAAGAACTCGACAAATGCGATCCATGGTGGAGGGTATATAAGATTCGGCCCGGCCGAACTTAGCACGCTTTTACTTGTCTAATATTAAATACCTTTCATTTAAGTCCCATATTGTCGTGATTGGAGTATATGTATATATATATATATATATATTTGGTTGGTTTTTTGGTGAGGAACCAAATTGTCGACAATTTGAATCGTTACTTCCACCAGCCGATAAACCACATCAAACTGTAGTTTTTCGGTAATTATTGGTAACTTTTCCAAGACATGCCGACGTTCTTAACCTCAGATGCGACAGTTTAGCTTGTTTACATATGCATTTAGCAAGAAATGAACCTCATCGCTGAACACATATTTTCTATACAATAGTCGATTCCCATTGAGCTGTTGTCACAGAGTAATAAACTTCAACAGTTTATCCAGGGTGAAATTGCATGATATACATAACACTATTCACAGAAGACGTTTAAACACTTAAATCATCATAAGATAAAATTAAATCTCAAATAATAAATATAAACTCCATTTATAAATATAAACTCCAATTATAAACGCTTAGTTTCTGGATCTTATCAGGAGTTGTTTCAATAACTTGACAAATGCTATTCATTGTGGAGAGTGCATGTTATTTTTCTTCGGTGTTGCTCTAAATCATAGCTTTCATAACAGTTACCTAAAAATATCGGAACTTTAATTTTATGAAGTAAAATCGAGGTGATCGAAAATGCAAATAATTTGCCGTAGACTTATCATGATTTCCATTGCTCAAATTTTTTAATTTAAGATAAGATATTGCATGTAGTGGGATAATGTATCTAACATTTAAATTAAACGTTTTGCTATAATATTCAGCACAATGTTACTTACAGTCTCACATTTGCTACAGTACAAGAGGCAACTGGAAGTGTTCCCTTATCCACAACAATATTACAGAGCAAAATATGTGTTTATACACCCTGATTCATATCTCAGATGTTCCTAACTAGGTGAAATGTTTCATATTGGCAATGTGATATTTCATGTGTTTCATTTCAAACGTGGAGACCACCGGAGAAATAATAATATTAACAACACAACTCTTGTTCTCTCTGTTATGGTCTTTACCAAAAAGCCAAGTAGTACTTGGGTTTCCTTTCAGGGTCTCTTTTTCTAGCTTTCTCTTTTGCTTTGTTAAAGTGTGTATCTGGCCCAAAGTATTTTGTACTAAATTTATCTGAAAAGACTTCGTGGGCTTTCACAGCGAAGCAAGACCAAAATTCCTCAACAAAGGATTGTTGTCGTTAACAAGTATATTTTGGCCATACAAAGGGAGAGATTTTTTTTATTTACGAGAGCAAGGGAAATATTTTGGGAGAGAGAACTTATCTAATCGCTCAATGTGTCGAGTTATGTCGTTGTCGTCGTTTCCTTCTACTGTTATGGCCTGGCATAAATTGTTGGCTAACTGGTTGTTTGCCGTTGCCTTACATGAAAAAATCTAACGATTACTGGGTTAAAATTCGGGGGAGTGCGAAATGGTTCTCCGTGCACGACAACTGAACAGCTGAACAGGACTCGTTTCAAAAGATAACAGAAATGTAGATAAGGTAAAGAGCGCGCTTATAAGAATCCATTGAAAAGTCAAACAAAAAATAGAGATACACGATGTAGTAACTTCACAATTTTCAGTTTTAATGATAATGTCAAAACGAGTAGATGTAAAACTCAATACGGCTGAGTAGAGTAGTTAAAGCATTTACGCCGCTCGTCATAAAATCACATAAAAAAGTGCTTAAAAATTAAAAAAAAAAAAAAAAAAAAACGGAAAAAGAAGATACAAAATTCCAAAGGAATTCTCTTTGAAAATATCATTAAAAAATAGTGGAAAAATTAAAAAAAAAACCTCTTACCTTTCCAAAGTTTTGCTGTAAAAACAATATCGTGTTTTGAAATACGACAAGTGTTAGGAGTGTGTTTCAGGGAGTAGAGTGATTTTTGTTTACGTTCTCGTTTTTTGCCAAGACAAACATCGGCTTCCATTCGCTTTGCTAAGAAGATACCGGGAGCTAAAGTAACGCAGTCGAATGTGAAAAAATAGTGGTCTTTAAAAAATGATGCAGAAAAATTAATATTGTATAAAAGTTTTATTTTACAATTCCTATATCATAGATCAAATCGAAGAAGCAATACAAATTTTATACAATCAAAATATGAAAAATTTTAAAATTGTGCTGTAAAGGTGTATTATTGCAGACGAAATTTCTTAAGAAAAATAGAATTTTTGCAATTGAACTAGTGGGCCCAAAACTTTGAAGCCAAAACTGCTGCTGTAGAAGTAGTTCCATCAACAAACGAGGCACTGAAAAAGAAAAGTAGAAAGTCATAACATAAAATCCCATAAATTTCCCTCAGCCTCAAAAGACGTGAAAGCGGGCTAGCACACAAGCCACATAACATACAGCCATTCTACACAAAAACCAACCAAACCAAGGTTGATTTGTAGTTGAAAACTAGGGAAAAAGTATGTGTGAATGTATGAACGAGCTGAAGCAACTGCCGAAGGATTCTGAGAGTTTCGCCCACAAATCATAAAGTTTATGATTTGTTATCCCAAAGGTAAATATATTTCCACGTAGCACAATGTAACTTACAAATGTAGACGAGCTACACGTTTTAGACTCTCTTAGGAGCACATGTAGCAAAAATTTTCAAAAATTCAAAAACCCCCACACACTGTTCTCCTATCCACAGTCGAATAACTTAACTAGAATTGGCTAGCAAAATCCCACACACACACACACACACCCACAATCTCATTCACTTGCTCAACCATGCTGTATTAGAGGACAGGAGATTCATGTTTAGCTGTTTCCTTCCTGACGCAAGACAAATGTTTGTTTGTTTTTAATTCCAATTTACCCCAAGTTATACAAACAAAAGGGATGGCAATTTCAATACAACTGGGATTTTAAACAGTCATAATTTTTTCTTCAGAAAAGGGACCAACTAATGCAGAGGAGAAATCAAATGCCACTAGACTATTTCTAGTAGTTGCTGGTAAATTAATTCCTTTCTGAAATATGTAAAGAAACTTGTACATAACTAAACAAAGCCAACCGTGCAATATTTAAGCTGCTAAGTGCTAGTTTTCAAGATACAACAGGTGAAAAACTACTATTTTTAAAAAATTAGGTTGGTTAAACGAAAAACAAATCATGATAAACAAGTAAAAGCGTGCTAAGTTCGGCCGGGCCGAATCTTATATACCCTCCACCATGGATCGCATATGTCGAGTTCTTTTCCCGGCATCTCTTCTTAGGCAAAAAAAAAGGATATAAGAAAAGATTTGCTCTGCTATTAGAGCGATGTCAAGATATGGTCCTGTTTGGACCACAATTAAATTATATGTTGGAGACCTGTGTAAAATGTCAGCCAATTCGAATAAGAATTGCGCCCTTTGTGGGCTCAAGAAGTAAAATAGAGAGATTGATTTATATGGGAGCTGTATCGGGCTATGGACCGATTCAGACCATAATAAACACGTATGTTGATGGTCATGAAAGAATCCGTCGTACAAAATTTCAGGCAAATCGGATAACAATTACGACCTCTAGAGGCTCAAGAAGTCAAGATCCCAGATCGGTTTATATGGCAGCTATATCAGGTTATGAACCGATTTCAACCATACTTGACACAGATATCATAACAAAACACGTCATGCAAAATTTCATTCTGATCGGATAAGAATTGCGCACGCTAGAGGCTCAAGAAGTCAAGACCCAAGATCGGTTTATATGGCAGCTATATCAGGTTATGAACCGATTTGAACCATACTTGGCACAGTTGTTGGATATCATAACAAAACACGTCGTGCAAAATTTCATCCCAATCGGATAAGAATTGCGCACTCTAGAGGCTCAAGAAGTCAAGACCCAAGATCGGTTTATATGGCAGCTATATCAAAACATGGACCGATATGGCCCATTTACAATACCAACCGACCTACACTAATAAGAAGTATTTGTGCAAAATTTCAAGCGGCTAGCTTTACTCCTTCGGAAGTTAGCGTGCTTTCGACAGACAGACGGACGGACGGACGGACGGACGGACGGACGGACGGACGGACAGACGGACGGACATGGCTAGATCGACATAAAATGTCACGACGATCAAGAATATATATACTTTATGGGGTCTCAGACGAATATTTCGAGTAGTTACAAACAGAATGACGAAATTAGTATACCCCCCATCTTATGGTGGAGGGTATAAAAACGAGGTGCATATGAATCGAAATCGATTTTACTAAAATTTAAGTAAGTTAGAAAAATTATTTATTGGTTAAATGACCACCTCTACCCATGTGCAATCCCCAACGACCTACATCAATAAGAAGAATCTGCGCAAAATTACAAGTGTCAAGACGATTAAGTATTCTTAATATAATTTATATAATTTATAAAGTCGGACGTCAACATATCAAAGTGTTACAAATGGAATTTGTATACTCCCATCCTATGGTGCAGGGTAAACCCAGAGATATTTGTTACTAACATCTGCAAAAATGTTTGCTATTACAACAGAAATTAACAAAAATGGTACAGCAGTACTTTTTGCTAAAACAGCAAGATTTTTTGTTGGTTTTGAAAATAATTTCTATGTTGTATACCTTATTTTATTATTAGGGATTTATAAATCTAAATTTCTATAGTACGATTATTTTTGAACATAAAATTAATAAACAGCAGAAAAAATAACTTCCTAAATCATAATTGCGCTTTCAAACAAAAAATTTACGCCTTAATCTGCCCACAAGCCAATAACTGGCTTAGGTGTATGTATAGGAAATCGGTTTACAGGCAGCTATTTTCATATATCACCCGATTTAGTCCGTATTAATTTAAAAATGTTCAGCGGTGGTTTTCCCCTCCCAATGCTGGCAACATTTGTGAGGTAATATGCAATGTAAAACTTCTCTCCAAAGAGGTGTCGCACTGCGGCACGCCTTTCGGACTCGGCTATAAAAGGGAGGCCCCTTTTCGTTGAGCTTAAACTTGAATCGGACTGCACTCATTGATATGTGAGAAACTTGCCCGTGTTCCTTAGTGGAATGTTAATGGCAAAACTTGCATTTGCAATTTAATACGGTTTTATCAGCTTAAGACTTGTAAATCTGAACCCAATTTCAGCTCTATAGTTTTAGTTTCAAGGAAAGTAAGCTTATCGATTTATATTATTTAATTCACAATTTTATATACACTCTATCATGATTTGAAAGTTATTCAGACTACTACTGTGTTACAGGAATGAGAAAAGCTACAGCATTTTTTTTAATACACCAATCGAATTAAAATCACTTTCTGCCATCATATTGTAATCAAGGTATAGGTCCACAGGGTATTATGATTCAGGGAATTTTTTGTAAGAAAAAGAGATAGACCAGTTGAAATTACACCGATTGACTCAGAATTTAGCCATCATGAACGATAAGATCGAATATTAAATCATTTGGACTAGAGAAGAAACCTATTTCACTGATTTATGATAATATTGCAATAAAGTGGTTTGTTAACTGTCCCGATAAATTCGGCGCATAGAATTCTGTTATTACTTTTAAGTGTACATGAATTTCATACATATTGGTTCAGATTTGAATACAGCAGCAATGTATGCATATATCGCCTATTTTACATGGTCCTATTAACTTTGCACGATTTTCGCATCAGATTACGGGAAGTTAGAGATAAACACTAACGTACTGATTAGAGAGCTATAATGAGTATGATTGTGTATGCTTGATCATCTGTTTTGAAAAAAAGAAGAGAAATTATCGTTTCCATTATAAGCCTTTCTTCATTGTCGGGGCCCATTGTAAAGAGTACAGAGTACAGACCATTGTAAAGAGTATTATAAACAAATTAATTTACGTACATATATAAAATGAATCGGTATAAATACCAATCTTACCACAGTATTCATAACATTTAATGTAACTTTCAAATAGGTTTATTTAATAGATTTCCTTTATAGAACTGTCAAATAACCCTATTTTAATGCTTTATTAAGTTTTATGAATACGGCCTTTAGCATTTATCGTTTTGTTGAATCGGATCGAATCGGAGTGAATCGGATAAAAAATGACCATTTTTTTGCAATATTACTGCAAATCGGACGAACATATGAGAGCTACAATATGTCTAAATCAGAACCGATTTCGAGCAAACTTTATAGACATTGTGGATGTCATCGAGTAAAGCGTTGTTGTACAACGCCGATTTCCACGAAATTCACCAGTAATGTCAAGAGTCATAAAAAACCTTCCAGCCAAATTGCGATAGAATCGGTTAACAAGTGACCAATTTTTTGCATTATTACTGCAAATCCGACGAACATATATGGGAGCTATATCCAAATCTGAAACAATTTTTTTCAATTTCAATAGGCTTTCGTCTCTAGGCCGAAAAACATGCATATACCAAATTTGAAGACGATCAGTTGAAAATTGCGACCTGTAATTCGTACACGAATTAACATGGACAGACAGACAGGCGGATATAGCTAAATCGAATCAGAAAGTGATTCTGAGTCGATCGGTATACTTATCAATGGGTCTGTCTATCTTCCTTTTAGGTGTTACATACAATTCATTAAGTTGTAATACCCTGTACCACAGTAGTGGTGTAGGCTATTACTATGTTCAACGTATGCCTTGTTTACCAATCACTTGCCGTGATACAGAAGAAAACCGAATTTCTATGTCAAAAATTATTAAAGCAATTAATGCCTTGTTTGAAAGGTCAATATTATATTTAATCGCTAACATTTAGACCTATATTTTTTCTGTATGACACATGATCCAACGGCTGCAGGAATTAGCTTATGATTGCCAAGCTTAAAAATACAATATTCCTTTTCCATTTGGATTTATATTTGAAGCCACTATGAACTATAGGCCCGACGGAAAGAAGATTAGAGCAACATTACGTACTGATAAAAGCTTTAGCCACGCTAGAAACGTACTCCTGTTGTAATACTGTTGTCTGGCAATTTCGTTTCAGTAATCAATAAAAAACCTTCATTCTCTGAGAATGAATATCACGTTTTCATGGTCAGAACACTCCACTTTGGGAGAAATAAGAAATAACACAAGTAAAAGCGTGCTAAGTTCGGCCGGGCCGAATCTTATATACCCTCCACCATGGATCGCATTTGTCGAGTTCTTTTCCCGGCATCTCTTCTTAGCCAAAAACGGATATAAGAAAAGAGTTGCTCTGCTATTAAAACGATATCAAGATATGGTCCGGTTAGGACCACAATTAAATTATATGTTGGAGACCTGTGTAAAATTTCAGCCAATTCGTATAAGAATTGCGCCCATTGGGGCTCACGAAGTAAAATAGAGAGAACGATTTATATGGGAGCAGTATCGGGCTATAGACCGATTCAGACCATAATAAACACGTTTGTTGATGGTCATGAGAGGATGAACCGATTTGAACCTTATTTGACACAGTTGTTAAAAGTAAAAATAAAATACGTCATGCAAAATTTCAGCCAAATCGGATAGGAATTGCGCCCTCTAGAAGCTCAAGAAGTCTAATCCCCAGATCTGTTTATATGACAGCTATATCAGGTTATCGACCGATTTCAACCATACTTTGCACAGTTGTTGGATATCATAACGAAATACTTGGTGCAAAAATTCATTCAAATCGGATAAGAATTGTGCCCTCTAGAGACTCAAGAAGTCAAGACCCAAGATCGGTTTATATGGCAGCTATATCAGGTTATGGACCGATTTAAACCATACTTGGCACACTTGTTGGGTATCATAACAAAACACGTCGTGCGAAATTCCATTCTATTCGGATAAGAATTGCGCCCTCTAGAGGCTCAAGAAGTCAAGACCCAAGATCGGTTTATATGGCAGCTATATCAGGTTATGGACCGATTTGAACCATACTTGGCACAGTTGTTGGATATCAAAACAAAACACGTCGTGCAAAATTTCATTCTGATCGGATAAGAATTGCGCACTCTAGAGGCTCAAGAAGTCAAGACCCAAGATCGGTTTATATGGCAGCTATATCAGGTTATGGGCCGATTTCAACCATACTTGGCACAGTTGTTGGATATCATAACAAAACACGTCGTGCAAAATTTCATTCTGATCGGATACGAATTGCGCACGCTAGAGGCTCAAGAAGTCAAGACCCAAGATCGGTTTATATGACAGCTATATCAGGCTATAGACCGATTTGAACTATACTTGGCACAGTTGTTGGATATCATAACAAAACACGTCGTGCAAAATTTCATTCCAATCCGATAAGAATTCCGCACTCTAGAGGCTCAAGAAGTCAAGACCCAAGATCGGTTTATATGGCAGCTATATCAAAACATGGACAGATATGGCCCATTTACAATACCAACCGACCTACACTAATAAGAAGTATTTGTGCAAAATTTCAAGCGGCTAGCTTTACTCCTTCGGAAGTTAGCGTGCTTTCGACAGACAGACGGACGGACGGACATGACGATCAAGAATATATATACTTTATGGGGTCTCAGACGAATATTTCGAGTAGTTACAAACAGAATGACGAAATTAGTATACCCCCCATCTTATGGTGGAGGGTATAATAATAAATAGTAAAATTAATTGTTCACCGAATTATTTAAATATTGGTTCGAATAATATTATTACCTAATTACTCTGCCGAAGACAATCATTATCCGTTCAAATTTATAAATAAGAATATCGCCAATTTACTACTATGTGTAGGTGAAAGGTATTAACATACATACTCGTACATATATAGTCGGCAACGCTACACTTTTGCATTCCCTAAATGGTTTTATTTAAATATGGACCGATTTGGCTAATTGTGATGCCAACAAGTACACATCTAACCGATATAAAACAAGTAACGATAGGCAAAAGTTAGATGGTGCCTACTATAGAAAACATTTTTAGGCGTTATGACCTTCCCTAATGCGGTCATAGCGCCATATATTGTTATTGGGCATTTTGATCGCCCCAAAATCGGCCACAATGCCAATTGGGCTTTATGACCTTTTTTTCAAATAACAAAAAATAACTTTCTAATATTTTTATAAAAATTCGGTACTACGAAATAACGTCAATAAAACAACCAACAAAGCAAAAAATTATATAACCCCCAAAAGTAATTTTGGGGATTATTTCATCTTTTTTAGGTTATACTTCATCGATACTGTTTGGAAATTTTTTCATTGTATAAGAATTGCGATATAAAGCAATGGAGCGAATTCCAAAAAAAAAATTGTGGGGATCATTTCACCTTTTTGGGGGGTTATTTCATACGGTTAAAATTTAGTTTTTATCGGAGTAATATTTCTGCATATTATTATCAATTCAAAATTAAACCTGGAGCGATTATGTAATTTGAAATCATTGTCGGTAGAAGCAGAAATAGCAAATTGTTGTTCAAACAAAATAATAATGTATTACTATAACGTAGATTATTAAGTGTACATAAAAGAAAATTTAGAATAAGCAGGCGAAAAATTGTTGTTCAATTAAAAATCGCGCATGATTCTCATGAATTGTGTTGTATGTTAGCAATGGAGTTCTCTTATGACTCGCAACACTACTGGTGAATTTAATAGAAATCGGTTCAGACTTAGGCGTTTTTAAATCCATTAATTTGTTTAAAAGTTAAAGCGGTTCGAAAATTATCTTGTTTCAAAGTTGGAAACCTCACAGTAAGTTAACGCTGATTTTTCGAGAGAGTGCCTCTAACATGAGAGCTATATCTTAGTCAGTACCGATTCGGACATCCGTGCCGAATGTCCTCCATATCGTGCTATATTTACAAAATTTCAGCCAAATCGGATAATAATTGCGCCCTATAAAGTCTCAAGAAGTCAAATCGGGATATCGGTTTATATGGCAACTATATCAAAATATGAATCCATCTGGCCCGGTTGGTCCGTTGGTATTTGTAAAAAATTTCAAGCACCTAGCTTAACATCTTCGAAAGAGTGCTTTCGACACACAAGTGGGCGGTCAAGGCTTAATCGTAATACGATGTTAACATACCCCCATAAAAAAAGGTGTAGACTTGTTTTCGATGAATTTCCTTTCTGGATCATTGCGCGGAATTGAAGTTTTGGTGCTTTAATGTGTTATAAGTAGTGTAGAAAGATGTTTAAAAGAATAATGTAAGGCTATTTTTAAATTAATGAAAACAGTGTTGTATTACCATACAAGGTGATAGCGCCTCCTCATAAATTTAACACTCACTTAACAATTCATTAACAGATGCCTCTGAGTTAATTAAACTCGCTACAATAGCATTATGCAACCTATCGCTCAATTAATATATTGTATGTTATAAATATTTGAAATAAAAATCGCTTCAACACAATTGTTGGAGTTTTTTCCGAATTTGCACCAAATGTCTGTAATCTCCATAATTTTACATTCAAAACAACTATGTACAAATATTGTATCTTTTCGTTGCTGAACACTGTACACTGTAGACAAGTAGTTCTCTTTTCCATGAATATTTATTTTTCCGAATAGTAATACTTTTCGACTGCTACAAACAAATGCCTTTAGCTAAAATAATCTTCCCCACAGTACGGATGAAGGGTAGTGAAAGCAAACTTTTCCACATCTTTAGACCTGTGGGATATTAAAGACTTCCAGGGATTTGTTAGTCTTCCTTTGTTGTCTCAACTTTAAAATATTTTTCTAATAATGATTAATGCTGATTACTCATCCACCTTCCTTCATCCTTTGCTGTTTAATTAATGTTTAGACGCCTGTAATCCCTAAAATACAGACGGACCATTTTTAAAGTGGCCTTAACAACAGCAGCCGCCGCCGCAGTGATAATGACAGCTGATTTATAGTTGAGTTAAAAACTTTTTCTTCGCTGAAGGTCAATCAAAATAAATTTTTCTTTGCCAGCACCCAACACTTCCTCTACTCAATGGCTTGGCTCTTCTACGGGGCTTGAGGTAACAGTTGTGTCTTAATGGAGTTGCTATTTCCAATTTTCTTATTCCCCATCAAAATAAGCCATCAACATACGTCTCCCTCTCTACCCCCTTCCAGCCGTTCTAAGTCAGCATAATAATCACGAGGCATAGCGGAGAAATGAAAACAGTGAATATGTGGGTGCATTTCCCCATTGGCAACAAACTTGTCTTCAGAATTTCTGAAAAGCAAGAAAATTTTATGTGGTTGCTAAGAAAAGTTTCTTTCTTTAGTCAGTAAGAGTGAAAAAATTTTCTAAAAAGTTTGGATTTATTGAATTTTCGAGCAGAAGGGATGGTAGAAAATGAGAGAATAAAAAATAACGGCGACATCATAAATTCTTAAAAAAGTAAGATTTTTTCTTCTGCTATTAATAGATGACATGAAAAAATTTGAAAAACCTGAGGTGGTAAAGAATATTGAAGAATACCTACACCACAACTGTAGAATATACTATTATTTATTTATTTAATGCATACAACAAGATTAAATTTCATAGTTATAGTGCAGGCTTATAAAAACAGTCATATATCCCTCTTAAGAAATAATAAAACAATTTTAAAGGAATAAACATTTTCGATTATCATTATAGAAAATAATTAAAATAAACTTCAGAATTTTGTGAAATAGTTAAAATAAACTTTAGAATAGTTTAGAAAATAATATTATTTAAAAGAAAAAAATTTAATTTTAAAACTGCTAACTTGGAAGAAAAATGGAAAATATTTTTTTTTAATTGACGCGTTGCTCATGTTTTGGATGTTGTAAGGAAGAATATTCCAAAAATGTATGGTACTCGTATAAAACTGTCATTCAGATGCTATGGTCCTTCTTTTAAAAGGGACAAGTTTCCACCCCTTCTAGATCGTACAAATATTAATTTGTCATACAGATGTTTAGGCGTTTGCTTCCAAAAGATTTTATGTAATAAAATCAAGTTTTAAGTTAATTGTCGAAGCTACACCTTTAAAAGGAAGTAGCCAAGCGAGAAACATTTTGAATACTACAATTAATTTTCGTTGGCTTAGTGAATCGCAGTTTAGAAAAAGTTCACACCCATAGATCAGACCAGAATTAGTAATGTTTTTGCTAACAGAATTCGAGTTTCGATTGGTGTATAAGAGTGTGTTATCCACAGTGCACGCAGCTTTGTATATTTATGCCGGGCTACAGCATTTATATGATTGGACCAAGTTAAAGAACTGTTAAAAATCACACCTAAATTCTTAGCACTCGGTACAATATCAATTTTCTGTTGATTTATAGTGATGCTCAGGTCTCGCAAACTAAATCTTTTATTTTTGTGAATAACAATCACTTTTGATTTCAGGGGCTTCAGAAACCACTTGCTGTAGCCCACTTATAGACACAGGACAGGTCCTCGTTGAGTTTTGCATCACATTCACTAATTCACATCAGCATACATAAGGATTTGGGAATGCACCAGCTGGGTAGGAAGGTCGTTTGGGTAGAGCAAAAAAAGGAGCGGAGAATTGGCATTGATATTGAATCCCCTACGTACACTAACTGTTACCGATTACTAAGATATGATTGAACCAATTTGATAGAAATATCGCTGAATTTGAAAAATCTTCTGAGCTTCATATATATGTTATGATGATCAACCGAGTCGAAAGCCTTTGAATGATCTAGCAGGATGATAAACTAACATTGTCATTATCAATTTCACCTCTAATTGATTCCGAAACTTCAACTAATGCACTAACGCAACTATGATGGACACGAAACCCGGTTTGTCTATCGGACAACAAAGATTCATGATGGAGATATTCGGTCATTTGTTTATGCAAAATCTTGTCAAAAACTTTCGAGAGGTAACATAATATAGAAATCGGACGGAAATCATTCTTCGATTTAGGGACTGGGATTATCTTTAATATTTTCCAAATAGTCAAATATGCACTGGAGATGTCCGTCTGCCTGTCTGTCCGTCCGTCTGTCTGCCAAAACCACGCCAACTTTGGAAGGAGTAAAGCTAGTCGCTTTACATTTTGCAAAATTACTTCTTATTAGCGTAAGCCGGTTGGGATTGTAAATGGGCCATATCGGTCCATGTTTTGATATTGCTGCCATATAAACCTGTCTTTGATCTTGATTTCTTTAGTGGCTAAAGGGCGCAATTCTTATCCGATGTGCCTGAAATTTTTGCATGAAGTGTTTTGGTATGAATTCCAACAACTGTGCTAAGTATGGCTGAAATCGGTCCATCGGTCATATAAACCGATCTGTGGTCTTGACTCTTGAGCCTCTAGAGGGCGCAATCCTTATCGGATTTGGCTGAAATTTTGCACGACTTGTTTTGTTATTACTTCCAATAACAGTGCTTAGTACGGTTCAAATCGGTTTATAACCTGATATAGTTGCCATATAAACCGATCATTAATTTTGACTTCTTAAGCCACTAGTGGGCGAATGTCTTACCCGATTTGGATAGAATTTTGCAAGACGTATTTTGTTATGACTTCCAACAACTGTGCCAAATGTGATTCAAATCGGTCTATAAACTGATGTAACTGCCATATAACCCGTTGTGGGATCTTGACTTCTTGAGCCTTTAGAGGGCGCAATTATTATCTGATTTGGCTGAAATTTTGTACAAAGTCTTCTCCCATGACCTTCAACATTCGTCTTAAATACGGTCTTAAGGGGTCTAAAGCCTGATACAGTTTCGATCAGGGACGTAGCCAGGATTTTTTTTTTTTTTTCTAAATCAAAAATTGCAAAAATTCGTCTGTTACTGTGAAATTGGATACCAAAAAAAATTTGTGTTTTGAAAAACGTGTTCGGTACGTGTTCGGCTGCAGGAACTGACCCATCGGCGGTGACATTTGGTCATAAAGTAAAAGTTTTTATAGGCCGATCCTAATCTATCAAAGTGAGGTGTTCTTTGCGAATGTCTTAGTTTTGTAGTGAAAGTTTCGGCGAATCAGCTTCAGTTTTTTGATGAAATTTGTTAATTGCGTACATATTTCCTCTCAAACTAGTTTTATGATTTCAACAGGTTATTGTTTCAGTCGGTATATTAGTTTCAAATGACTTTTGTTTCCATAAAATTTTACGCAATCAAACTGAAAATATTAAGCAACTGAAAATTGCAAATTTTGCCCATGAACATTCCGCTAAGGAACAGGGGCAGACTTCTCACATATCAATGTGCAGTCCGATTTAAGTTTTTAAGCTCAATGATAAGGGGCGTCTTTTTTATAGCCGAGTCCGAACGGCGTGCCGTAGTGCGACACCTCTATGGAGAGAAGTTTCACATGCCGTAGTACCTCACAAATGTTGCCAGCACGAAAGGGGAAAACGACCGCAGAAAATTTTTTTCTGATAGTCTCGCCAGGATTCGAACCCAGGCGTTTAGCGTCAAAGAAGGACATACTAACCTTCGCGCTGCGGTAGCATCCATTAAGCAACTATAATTGTTAAATAGTTCAAAAAAATCTAAGTTATTGGAGATAAAATAATAACAAGTAAAAAAGCGTTAAGTTCCGCCGGGCCGAACTTTGGATACCCACCACCTCGGATATATATGTAAACCACCTTTCGTCAAAATCCGGTGCAAAACTCATACCTTATGCCCCATAGCAGCTATATCAATATAAGTTCCGATTTGGACCAAATACTAATAATTAAAAGTCATTGTTCAATTGTATATAACAAAATATAGGTATTTTTAGTAGCTATATCCAAAAATAAACCGATCTGAACTATATACGACACGGATACCGAAAAGCATAACATAAGTCAGTGTGTCAAATTTCAGTGCAATTGGATTAAAAAAGCGCCTTTTATGGGGCCAAGACTTTAAATGGAGAGATCGGTCTATATGACAGCTATATGCAAATCTTGATCGATCTAGACCAAATAGCAAAAATATATGGGGGGGCTTAACTTAAGTCTTTGTCCCACATTTCGGCAACATCGGACAATAAATGCGCTTTTATGGCCCCAAAACCTAAAACCGAGAGATCGGTCTATATGGCAGCTATATCCAAATCTGAACCGATCTGAGCCAAATTCATGGACGATGTCGAAGGGCCTAAGACAACTCACTTTTTCAACTTTCACTTTTTCACTTTTTTTTTTCAGCAGAATCGAATCATAAATGTGGCTTTTGTGGGCCTAAGACCCTAAATCGGAGGATCAGTCTATATGGCATCTATATCCAAATCTGAACCGATCTGAGCCATATTGACAAAGGATGTCGAGGGGCCTAAGACAACTGTCCCAAATTTCAGCAAAATTGGATTATAAATGTAGCTTTTATGGGCCTATGACACTAAATCGGAGGATCGGTCTATATGGCAGCTATATCCAAATCTGGACCGATCTGATCCAAATTGACGAAGGACGTTGAAGGGCCCAACGCAACTCACTGTCCCAAATTTCGGCAAAATCGGATAATAAATGTGGCTTTTATGGGCCTAAGACCCTAAATTGGAGTATCGGTCTATATGACAGCTATATCCAAATCTG
Organism: Stomoxys calcitrans; assembly: GCF_963082655.1. NCBI lineage: Eukaryota > Metazoa > Arthropoda > Insecta > Diptera > Muscidae > Stomoxys > Stomoxys calcitrans. The sequence goes on along the minus strand of NC_081554.1, from coordinate 144,868,323 downwards.
AACCGATCTGAGCCATATTGTCGGAGGATGTGGATGGGCCTAACACAACTCACTGTCCCAAATTTCAGCAAAATCGGATAGTAAATGTGGCTTTTATTGGCCTAAGACCCTAAATCGGCGGATCGGTCTATATGGGGGCTATATCAAGATAAAGTCCGATATAGCCCATCTTCGAACTTAACCTGCTTATGGACAAAAAAAAATAATCTGTGCAAAGTTTCAGCTCAATATCTCTATTTTTAAAGACTGTAGCTTGATTTCAACAGACAGACGGACGGACATGTCTAGATAGTCTTAGAGTTTTACGCTGATCAAGAATATATATGCTTTATAGGGTCGGAAATGGATATTTCGATGTGTTGCAAACGAAATGACAAAATGAATATACCCCCATCCTTCGGTGGTGGGCATAAAAATTGATAGAGATTATTTTTTCTGAAAAACTAAATTTCGAATTGTGGTGAACTTTTTACAGAAAGTGATATAGCTGCCATATAAACCGATCTTGGGTCTTGACTTCTTGAGCCTCTAGAGTGCGCAATTCTTATCCGATTGGGATGAAATTTTGCACGACGTGTTTTATTGTGATATCCAACAACTGTGCCAAGTATGGTTTAAGTCGGCCCATAACCTGATATAGCTGCCATATAAACCGATCTTTGGTCTTCACTTCTTGAGCCTTTAGAGTGCGCAATTCTTATTCGATTGGAATGAAATTGTGCACGACGTGTTTTATTATGATATCCAACAACTGTGCCAAATAAGGTTCAAATCGGTCCATAACCGGATATAGCTGCCATATAAACCGATCTTGGGTCTTGACTTCTTGATCCTCTGGAGGGCACAATTCTTATCCAATTTGAATGAATTTTGGCACGTAGTATTTTGTTATCATATCCAACAACTGTGCCAAGTATGGTTCAAATCAGTTCATAACCTGATATAGCTGTCATATAAACAGATCTGGGGACTTGACTTCTTGAGCTTCTAGAGGGCGCAATTCCTATCCGATTTGGCTGAAATTTTGCAAGACGTTTTTATTGTTACTTTCAACAACTATGTAAAATAAGGTACAAGTCGGTTCACAACCTCATATAGCTGCCATATAAACTGATCTGGGATCTTGACTTCTTGAGCCTCTAGAGGTCGCAATTATTATCCGATTTGCCTGAAATTTTGTACAACGGATTCTCTTATGACCATCAACATACGTGTTTATTATGGTCTGAATCGGTCTATAGCCCGATACAGCTCCCATATAAATCGATCTCTATTTTACTTCTTGAGGCCACAAAGGGCGCAATTCTTATTCGAATTGGCTGACATTTTACACAGGTCTCCAACATATAATTTAATTGTGGTCCAAACCGGACTATATCTTAATATCGCTCTAATGGCAGAGCAAATCTTTTCTTATATCATTTTTTTTTTTGCCTAAAAGAGATGCCAGTAAAAGTACTCGACAAATGCGATCCATGGTGAAGGGTATATAAGATTCGGCCCGGCCGAACTTAGTATGCTTTTACTTGGATTATCATTTAGTATTGTTTTAGGCGGAGACACGAGAAGTTTCCACAGTGAAATATTTGTGTTTAAAAGTTCTACACTCACAAAGTTACCATAATATAACGTTCTCTCAACATCAAACTGCATTTGCAACAAGAAATCAATATGATCTAAGAGTTGTAAGATCTGTATCTTACACATGTTGCAACGGCGGAAACGGCATATTGGGTTTGTTGGATCATTTAAATTTAACCATTACAGAAAATAAAATTTGAAAATCTTATATATCAAAGTAAATTTAGAAGCTAACTTAAACAAGTAAAAGCGTGCTAAGTTCGGCCGGGCCGAATCTTATATACCCTCCACCATGGATCGCATATGTCGAGTTCTTTTCCCGGCATTTCTTCTTAGGCAAAAAAAGGATATAAGAAAAGATTTGCTCTGCTATTAGAGCGATATCAAGGTATGGTCCGGTTTGGACCACAATTAAATTATATGTTGGAGACCTGTGTAAAATGTCAGCCAATTCGAATAAGAATTGCGCCCTTTGTGGGCTCAAGAAGTAAAATAGAGAGATCGATTTATATGGGAGCTGTATCGGGCTATGGACCGATTCAGACCATAATAAACACGTATGTTGATGGTCATGAAAGAATCCGTCGTACAAAATTTCAGGCAAATCGGATAGGAATTGCGCCCTCTAGAGGCTCAAGAAGTCAAGACCCAAGATCGGTTTATATGGCAGCTATATCAGGTTATGGACCGATTTGAACCATACTTGGCACAGTTGTTGGATATAATAACAAAACACGTAGTGCAAAATTTCATTCTGATCGGATAAGAATTGCGCACTCTAGAGGCTCAAGAAGTCAAGACCCAAGATCGGTTTATATGGCAGCTATATCAGGTTATTGACCGATTTGGACCATACTTGGCACAGTTGTTGGATGTCATAACAAAACACTTGGTGCAAAATTTCATTTCAATCGGATAAGAATTGCGCACTCTAGAGGCTCAAGAAGTCAAGACCCAAGATCGGTTTATATGGCAGCTATATCAGGTTATGGTCCGATTTGAACCATACTAGGCACAGTTGTTGCATGTCATAACAAAACACTTGGTGCAAAATTTCATTTCAATCGGATAAGAATTGCGCACTCTACAGGCTCAAGAAGTCAAGACCCAAGATCGGTTTATATGGCAGCTATATCAAAACATGGACCGATATGACCCATTTACAATACCAACCGACCTACACTAATAAGAAGTATTTGTGCAAAATTTCAAGCGGCTAGCTTTACTCCTTCGGAAGTTAGCGTGCTTTCGACAGACAGACGGACGGACGGACGGACGGACGGACGGACGGACGGACGGACGGACGGACGGACGGACGGACGGACGGACGGACGGACGGACAGACGGACGGACAGACGGACGGACATGGCTAGATCGACATAAAATTTCACAACGATCAAGAATATATATACTTTATGGGGTCTCAGACGAATATTTCGAGTAGTTACAAACAGAATGACGAAATTAGTATACCCCCCATCTTATGGTGGAGGGTATAAAAATAATTTATTATGCAATAGATATTAATCAGAAGATTAAACTCTATTTATTAATTTTTTAAATGTCAATTTATTTCTTTTGTATTTAGTTTAAATAAAATAAATATTGGATTAAATAAAACAAGTTAAAACGTGCTAAGTTCGGCCGGTCGGAATCTTAGGAACTCACCATCATGGATTCTGCTAAAAATTTATACCATGTAAGTTTAGTTAAAGGACATAATTTTATTATATTGTATATACCAAACTTCTGTCAAACCAACAAAAATTAAAGCTTCTAAGAACCGAACAAGGATGATCAAGAGACCGGTTTACGTGGCTCACTATGGCTCACTTTCAATTCCCAATGACCTACTTCAAAAAGAAGTGTCTGTGCAAAATTTTCGTTGGATTGATCCCATTGACTGCAAATGTCCTCCCAGGAGGATGTTTTGCTACAGATATAACATACAACATATGTTCTCTTTAAAAAAGAGTTTTTATGCTTCTTAGTACTCCAATTTACTAAATGCGAACAGAAAATAATTTTGTCATTGCTACTTTTAATTCGGTAGTGCAAATATAACTCCTTTTATTTATAAGCTAGTGGAAAAAATTTTGCGTTCGTCATGTAGCGTGTGTCACATAGGTTTCCCGACTTAAGACAAAAACTGGTAAAAGTTTTTGGATTGTAAAGACACAAATTGAAAATCGTTTTTCATCTTTAAATCAGAATATCATTTTTGAGGTTAACTATGCAAAATTCGTTTCAAATTGACAAAACATGCACTTACCTCGAATAGCACTTCCATTTTTCACACAACTTTGAGACAATTTTATTTTACAATATCTGAAAGATTTTTTTTTTAATTCGAAAGTATTTTCAAATCCCTTAATTCACTATAAGTAGATTAAAAATTATTTTCATCTGACAAAAAAGTCATATATTTGAACCAAAAATTGCGGTCAATTGTATTGTTTGTTACGCAGGATTCAACCATATACATATGTACTTGCGTATATTCAGAATAAACTGAAAATCGCAAAACTTTTTCTAGTACCCAGTGCTTAGTACTCCAATTATAAAATAATTATATTTATAAGATAAAATAATTTTGTCATTGCTATTTTGAATTCGGTAGTGAAGTGGTAAATAGGAAAAAGCATACATTATTCTATTGAAACAAATAAAACTCCTTTCATTTCTAAGCTAGGGGAAAAATTGAGCGTTCGTCACGTAGCGTGTGTCGCATAGGTTTCACGATTTTAGACAGAAAATGGTAAAAGTTTTTGTATTGTAAATACAAAAATTAACAAGTAAAACCGTGCTAAGTTCGGCCGGGCCGAATCATATATATCCACCACCATGGATCGCATTTGTCGAATTCTTTTCCCGGCATCTCTTCTTAGGCAAAAAAGGACATAAGAAAAGATTTCCTCTGCTTTTAGAGCGATATCAAGATATGGTCCGGTTTGGACCACAATTAAATTACATGTTGGAGAACTGTGTAAAATGTCAGCCAAATTCGAATAAGAATTGCACCCTTTGGGGGCTCAAGAAGTAAAATAGAGAGATCGATTTATATGGGAGCAGTATCGGGCTATAAACCGATTCAGATCATAATAAACACGTTGATGGTCATGAGAGGATCCGTAGTACAAAATTTCAGGCAAATTGGATAATAATTGCGACCTCTAGAGGCTCAAGAAATCTAGATCACAGATCGGTTTATATGGCAGCTATATCAGGTTATGAACCGATTTAAACCTTATTTGACAAAATTGTTGAAAGTAAGAATAAAATTATTCATGAAAAATTTCTGCCAATTCGGATAAGAATTGCGCCCTCTAGAAGCTCAAGAAGTCAAGTCCCCGGATCTGTTTATATGACAGCTATATCAGGTTATAAACCGATTTGAGTCACACTTGGCACAGTTGTTGGATATCATAACAAAACACGTAGTGCAAATTTTCATTCCTATCGGATAAGAATTGCGCACTCTAGAGGCTCAAGAAGTCAAGACCCAAGATCGGTTTATATGGCAGCTATATAAGGTTATAGACCGATTTGAACCATACTTGGCACAGTTGTTGGATATCATAACAAAACATTACGTGCAAAATTTTATTCTAATCGGATAAGAATTGCGCCCTCTAGAGGCTTAAGAAATCAACACCCAAGATCGGTTTATATGACAGCTATATCAGGTTAAGGACCGATTTAAACCATACTTGGCACAATTATTGGATATCATAACAAACCACGTCGTGCAAAATTTCATTCCAATCGGATAAGAATTGGGCACTCTAGAGGCTCAAGATCGGTTTATATGGCAGCTATATCAGGTTATGGACCGATTCGAACCATACTTGGCACAGTTGTTGGATATCAAAACAAAACACGTCCTGCAAAATTTCATTCCAATCGGATAAGAATTGCGCACTCTACAGGCTCAGGAAGTCAAGACCCAAGATCGGTTTATATGGCAGCATATCAAAACATGGACCGATTTGAACCATACTTGGCACAGTTGTTGGATATCATAACAAAACACGTCGTGCAAAATTTCATCCCAATCGGATAAGAATTGCGCACTCTAGAGGCTCTAGAGGCTCAAGAAGTCAAGACCCAAGATCGGTTTATATGGCAGCTATATCAAAACATGGACCGATATGGCCCATTTACAATACCAACCGACCTACACTAATAAGAAGTATTTGTGCAAAATTTCAAGCGGCTAGCTTTACTCCTTCGGAAGTTAGCGTGCTTTCGACAGACAGACGGACGGACGGACGGACAGACGGACGGACATGGCTAGATCGACATAAAATTTCACGACGATCAAGAATATGTATACTTTATGGGGTCTCAGACGAATATTTCGAGTAGTTACAATCAGAATGACGAAATTAGTATACCCCCCATCTTATGGTGGAGGGTATAAAAAATGTTTGTATATAAATGTACAATTATGTAGGAAATTTTTAATTATTTGTTTCTTCACTTCTAAAGTGTGTATGATACGATTATATTTAAATTTCTGTAGTAGGGATATATAAATTTTAAACATTCTTTTACTATAAAAGCTGAGTTCATCAGCAAAGATAACAAAATAATCAATATATCTTGTTGTATATGTCTAATTAAATAAATTTATATAATTAGTCTCCTACATTGCCAAATTTCATTAAAAAGAAAAAAATATATAAATATATAATGATTCGTTGGAAGGGGTTTTGAATTTCTGAGTAATATGAGCATTTGTATTTCAAGGTCTCCACATCAAGATGACTTAACATTATTATTATGTCGGTGATTACAAAGCGTTACGTATATGCTCTATTATTATTGCAAATACTCAGACTACAAGAGATATGAACAATGAAAATGAAAATGTGCAACACATACATATATCCTCTCTACTGACTCCTCCCCTACCAAGTACATACTTTATTCCGACTGCAATGCACTTTATTTCATGTGATAATAACTGAGGTATTATGCATTATGGTTGGATGATGAGAAATGCAATGCGTTTCATTGCTCTTTGAACTTTTAATGCAACTGATGGTCTCAAATGAAACCTTTTGATTAAAATCAAAACCTCTTGCGCGTAAAGAATGACGAAAGGAGAAAGGCCTTAGTTCAAGCACAGTCCATTACTGTAAGAGTAACTGTGTTAATGGAAAATCTTGCCATCTTAAGTGATCATACATATACAGGGTGCGACAGAGAAACGTACTTATTTGGAAGGTAAATAAAAACAAAAGTACCTCAGTTATTGTTTTAACTCTTGTTTTATTTGAGAATACAATATCACATTTTTTTTCAGGCGGTCTTGAAAATAGTATCGTATAAATGGCGACCCCCATTGCGCATATACTGATTAAGTATGTTGGCAATGGCGTCCCGAATGTCGTATTTGAAGTGTGCTATGGTCCATGGTCATTGGAGCGTGCAGGCCCAGAAACTACCGCGTCTTCAGGCAGTTGGTCAATCAGCATTTCACGTACATTTTGATGGACAACAAAATCGTGTTCAGTTTATTTTTGCACAACAGCCAATTTATAAGGATGCAATTTAAGGTCTTGATGGATAATTCGTCGAACAGTGGTGTCGGAAGTACCGATAGCAGCCGCATGTTTGTGAGCCGAACGCCGAGTAGAATGCACAACTGAGTATCTCGCTCTTTCATTATTTTCCGGAGTTATAATCGTCCGTTGAAGTCTATTTTTTGGTTTAGCGACACTTCCACACCCCCGAAATGAGGTTTCCCTGGAAGAATTTAATTAGGTTTGTGAGGAGGAATTTCAAAGCAAGTTGCGAAGCAACAACTGAGCGACCATTAGAAAAAAAGCTGTCGAGGGCGAAGGTTCGTTGCTCTGTAGACCAGAGCATGATGGCAACTGACTAGAGAGAGAAACGAACATGGGGATTCCCCCCTCTAGATGAGTTTTTTCAAATAAGAAAGTTACTTTGGCGCACCCTGTACTACTATGCCTGGCAACGTGGTTTAATGTGAAGGGTTATTAAAAATGGTGAAAGCTAAGGTTTTGGTGATATAATACATACGAGTATATACTTAAACAATAGTATCAGCGTTAAGTTCCACTGGACTGAATGTTTTATGTAATGGATCAATTTTAAAAGGTACTTGTATGGATAAACATTAAGAACCAAAAAACAAGTAAGAAGGCGTTAAGTTCGGCCGGGCCGAACTTTGGATACCCACCACCTCGGGTATATATGTGAACCACATTTCGTCAAAATCCAGTGAAAAATGCATACCTTAAGCCCCATAGCAGCTCTATAGACATCATCCGATTTAGACCAAATGCTTATAAGTACAAGTCATTGTTCAACCGAGAGATCTATATGGCAGCTATATCCAAATCTGGACCGATCTGAGCCAAATTGAAGACAAATATGGAAGGGCCCAACACAAGTCATTGTCCCAAATTTCGGCGACATCGGACAATAAATGCGCTTTTTATGAGCCCAAAACTTTAAATCGAGAGATCGGTCTATATCCAAATCTGAACCGATCAGGGCCAAATAGAAGAAAGATATCGAAGGGCCTAAGGCAAATCACTGTCCCAAATTTCAGCAAAATCGGATAATAAATGTGGCTTTTATGGGCCTAGGATCATAAATCGGAGGATCGGTCTATATGGCAGCTATATCCAAATTTGAACCGATCTGGGCCAAATTGACAAAGAATGTCGAAGGGCTCAACGCAACTCACTGTCCCAAATTTCAGCAAAATCGGATAATAAATGTGGCTTTTATGGGCCTAAGACCATAAATCGGAGTATCGGTCTATATGGCAGCTATATCCAAATTTGAACCGATCTGAACCAAATTGACGAAGGATGTCGAAAGGCTCAACGCAACTCACTGTCCCAAATTTCAGCAAAATCGGATAATAAATGTGGCTTTTATGGGCGTAAGACCATAAATCGGAGGATCGGTCTATATGGCAGCTATATCCAAATTTAGACCGATCTGGGCCAAATTGACGAAGGATGTCGAAGGACTCAACGCAACTCTCTGTCCCAAATTTCAGCAAAATCGGATAATAAATGTGGCTTTTATGGGCCTAAGACCCTAAAGCGTAGGATCGGTCTATATGGCAGCTATATCCAAATCTGGACCGATCTGAGCCAAATTGACGAAGAATGTTGAAGGGCCTAACACAACTCACTGTGCCAAATTTCATCCAAATCGGATAATAAATGTGGCTTTTATGGGCCTAAGACCCTAAATCTGAGGATCGGTCTAAATGGCAGCTATATCCAAATTTGGACCGATCTGAGCCAAATTGACGAAGGATGTCGAAGGGCCTAGCGCAACTCACTGTCCCAAATTTCAGCAAAATCAGATAATAAATGTGGCTTTTATGGGCCTAAGACCCTAAATCGGCGGATCGGTCTATATGGGGGCTATATCAAGATATAGTCCGATATAGCCCATCTTCGAACTTAACCTGCTTATAGACAAAAAAAGAATCTGTGCAAAATTTCAGCTCAATATCTCAATTTTTAAAGACTGTAGCGTGATTTCAACAGACAGACGGACAGACGGACAGACGGACAGACGGACAGACGGACGGACATGTCTAGATCGTCTTAGATTTTCACGCTGATCAAGAATATATATACTTTATAGGGTCGGAAATGGATATTTCGATGTGTTGCAAACGGAATGACAAAATGAATATACCCCCATCCTTCGGTGGTGGGTATAAAAATATTAAGAGGATTACATTACTTTGCGGAACAATAAGTCAACATGAAGAACCGGAAAATATGGGAATATAATAAATTGAAATACAGTAGCGGACAAGAAATAAAAAACGTTGAAAAAAATTCAAGTTTTGTTTATTTTTTTTTTAAAGGGGTTTGTAGTTTTAACTGTTTTATTGTTGAAATGGAAGATGCTTCTATATGGATTGTAAAATAAAAAATTATAAAAAATAGATTTGTACAGCAACAGTTTTGAATAGTAATATTTTTGATATCTATACCCACCACAGGAGGATGGAGGTATATACTTTGACATTCCATTTGCAGCACATCGAAGTTTCCATTTGTGACCCTATAAAGTATTTATATTCTTGAACGAGATAAAAATCTAAGATGAATTAGCCATATGTTTCCGTCTGTATGTTGAAATCACGCTACAGGCTTTAAAAATGAAGATAATTACATCAAACATTGCACAGACTTTTTGTTTTTGTCCATAGACAGGCAAGTGTGGCACAATGTGTTGTTTTAGGCTCCTTGACATTCGTATCGTGTATGGCCAGGACTATATTTAGATATAGCTGCCATCTATCTGGTTTTCTTAAAATAATTTAAACAAGTAAAAGCGTGCTAAGTTCGGCCGGGCCGAATCTTATATACCCTCCACCATGGATCGCATTTGTCGAGTTCTTTTCCCGGCATCTCTTCTTAGGCAAAAAAGGATATAAGATAAGAGTTGCTCTGCTATTAAAACGATATCAAGATATGGTCCGGTTCGGACCACAATTAAATTATATGTTGGAGACCTGTGTAAAATTTCAGCCAATTCGTATAAGAATTGCGCCCATTGGGGCTCACGAAGTAAAATAGAGAGAACGATTTATATGGAATCTGTATCGGGCTATAGACCGATTCAGACCATAATAAACACGTTTGTTGATGGTCATGAGAGGATCCATCGTACAAAATTTCAGGCATATCGGATAATAATTGCGACCTCTAGGGGTCAAGAAGTCAAGATCCAAGATCGGTTTATATAGAAGCTATATCAGGTTATGAACCGATTTGAACCTTATTTGACACAGTTATTGAAAGTAAAAATAAAATACGTCATGCAAAATTTTAGCCAAATCGGATAGAAATTGCGCCCTCTAGAAGCTCAAGAAGTCAAATCCCCAGATCTGTTTATATGACAGCTATATCAGGTTATGAACCGATTTCAACCATACTTGGCACAGTTGTTGGATATCATAACGAAATACTTCGTGCAAAAATTCATTCAAATCGGATAAAAATTGTGCCCTCTAAAGACTCAAGAAGTCAAGACCCAAGATCTGTTTATATGGCAGCTATATCAGGTTATGGACCGATTTAAACCATGCTTGGCACAGTTGTTGGGTATCATAACAAAACACGTCGTGCAAAATTCCATTCTAATCGGATAAGAATTGCGCCCTCTAGAGGCTCAAGAAGTCAAGACCCAAGATCGGATTATATGGCAGCTGTATCAAGTTATGGGCCGATTTGAACCATACTTGGCACAGTTGTTGGATATAACAACAAAACACGTCGTGCAAAATTTCATTTCAATCGGATAAGAATTGCGCACTCTAGAGGCTCAAGAAGTCAAGACCCAATATCGGTTTATATGGCAGCTATATCAGGTTATGGACCGATTTGAACCATACTTGCCACAGTTGTTGGATATCATAACAAAACACGTCGTGCAAAATTTCATTCCAATCGGATAAGAATTGCGCACGCTAGAGGCTCAAGAAGTCAAGACCCAAGATCGGTTTATATGGCAGCTATATCAGGTTAAGGACCGATTTGAATCATACTTGGCATGGTTATTGGATATCATAGCAAAACACGTCGTGCAAAATTTCATTCCAATCGGATAAGAATTGCACACTCTAGAGTCTCAATAAGTCAAGACCCGAGATCGGTTTATATGGCAGCTATATCAAAACATAAACCGATATGACCCATTTACAATACCAACCGACCTACACTAATAAGAAGTATTTGTGCGAAATTTCAAGCGGCTAGCTTTACTCCTTCGGAAGTTAGCGTGCTTTCGACAGACAGACGGACGGACAGACGGACGGACATGGCTAGATCGACATAAAATGTCGCGACGATCAAGAATATATATACGGTTCGGTTGTTTTATTTGCCAATCTAGAAATCAATTATCAACAAACCAAAAAAAGTAATTTTATTTATAAACAAGTAAAAAGGCGTTAAGTTCGGCCGGGCCGAACTTTGTATACCCACCACCTCGGGTATAAAACAACCTTTCATCAAAATTCGGTGAAAATTTCATACCTTATGTCCCATATCAGTTATTTAAAATATGTTCCGATTTGGACCAAATACTAATAGGTACACTAGCTATATCCAAAAATAAACCGATCTGAACTATATACGACACGGATGTCGAAAAGCCTAGCATAAGTCACTATGTCAAATTTCAGTGAAATCGGATTATAAATGCGCCTTTTATGGGGCCAAGACTTTAAATCGAGATATCGGTCTACATTGCAGCTATATCCAAATCTAGACCGATTTGGGCCAAGTTGCATAAAAATGTCGAAGAGCCTAACACAAAGCACTGTCCCAAATTTCGGCAAAATCAGAAAATAAATGCCTCTTTTATGGGCCCAAAACCTTAAATCGAGAGATCGGTCTATATGGCAGCTATATTCGAATCTGGACCGATCTGGACAAAACTTCAGAAGGACGTCGAAGAGTCTAACCAAACTCACTGTCTCAAATTTCAGCGACATCGGACAATAAATGCGTCTTTTATGGCCCCAAAACCTAAAACCTATATATCGATCTATAAGGCAGCTATATCCAAATCTGAACCGATCTGGACCAAATTGACGAACGATGTCGAAGGGCCTAACGCAACTCACTGCCCCAAATTTCAGAAAAATCGAATAAATGTGGCTTTTATGGGCCTAAGACCCAAAATCGGAGGTTCGGTCTATATGGCAGCTATATCCAAATCTGAACCGATCTGAGCCAAATTGACGAAGGATGTTGAAGGGCCTAACACATCTTACTGTCACAAATTTCAGCGAAATCGGATAATAAATGTGGCTTTAATGGGCCTAAGACCCTAAATCGGCCGATCGGTCTGTATGGGGGCTATATCAAGACATAGTCCGATATAACAAAAAAGAATCTGTGCAAAATTTCAGCTCAATATCTCTATTTTTAAAGACTGTAGCGTGATTTCAACAGACAGACGGACAGACGCTGATCAAGAAAATATATACTTTATAGGGTCGGAAATGGATATTTCGATGTGTTGCAAACGGAATGACAAAATGAATATACCCCCATCCCTCGGCGGTGGGTATCGTGGGTTTCGTCATTCTGTTTGTAACTACTCGAAATGTTCGTCTGAGACCCCATAAAATATATATATTCTTGATCGTCGTGACATTCCATGTCGATTTAGCCATGTCCGTCCGTCTGTCTGTCGAAAGCAAGCTAACTTCCGAAGGAGTAAAGCTAGCCGCTTGAAATTTTGCAAAAATACTTCTTATAAGTGTAGGTCGGTTGGTATTGTAAATGGGCTATATTGGTCCATGTTTTGATATAGCTGCCATATAAACCGATCTTGGGTCTTGATTTCTTGAGCCTCTAGAGTGCGTAATTCTTATCCGATTGGAATGAAATATTGCATTTGTTATGATATCCAACAACTGTGCCAAGTATGGTTCAAATCGGTCCATAACCTGATGTAGCTGTCATATAAACCGATCTAGGGTCTTGACTTCTTGAGCCTCTAGAGTGAGCAATTCTTATCCGATTGCAATGAAATTTCGCACGACGTGTTTTGTCATAATATCCAACAACTGTGCTAAGTATGGTTCAAATCGGTCCATAGCCTGATATAGCTGTCATATAAACCGATCTTGAGTCTTGACTTCTTGAGCCTCTAGAGGGCGCAATTCTTATCCGATTTGAATGAGTTTTGGCACGACGTGTTTTGTTTTGATATCCAACATTTGTGCCCAGTATGGTTTAAATCGGTTCATAACCTGATAGAGCTGCCATATAAACCGATCTTGGATCTTGACTTCTTGAGCCTCTAGAGGTCGCAATTATTATCCGATTTGCCTGAAATTTTGTACGACGGATTCTTTCATGAGCATCAACATACGTGTTTATTATGGTCTGAATCGGTCCATAGCCCGATACAGCTCCCATATAAATCGATCTCTCTATTTTGCTTTTTGAGCTCACAAAGAGCGCAATTCTTATTCGAATTGGCTGACATTTTACACAGGTCTCCAACATATAATTTAATTGTGGTCCAAACCGGACCATATCTTGTTATCGCTCTAATAGCAGAGCAAATCTTTTCTTATATCCTGTTTTGTCTAAGAAGAAATGCCGGGAAAAGAACTCGACAAATGCGATCCAAGGTGGAGGGTATATAAGATTCGGCCCGGCCGAACTTAGCACGCTTTTACTTGTTATTTTTCTCCTCTTCCCAGGGTATATGCAAGTTCTGCTACCATTTTTGCACTTGTTTTTAATAGATGAATAATTCATGTCTTTGTGTAAAGGAAAGTTTTTTTTCTAGAAATGAATCAATTGATTTAAAAACAAAACTTCTGTTTGCTACGATAAATCGGTTAACATTTAATGGATTTATTTCCTCTTAGTAAAGCTTTTGTAAGAAATGATATTTTCTATAAAATGGACTTTATATTGTAGTATAGATGAAAAATTATCTAATTATAGACTATTGGTTTGCATCACTACATCAAATATAAAAGTTAAAGTTCTTTTGTTATTTCTTTCTACCCAAACAATTTATTTTTAAAAAAATTTAAATCGTTTGTTAACATCATCAACAATTACTGCAGGCAAAAACAACAAAATGTTTTGTTTTTTGGAGCTGGAGTTGAAGCATATATGAAACTGTGATAGAAGTTTTTTTTTACTTTTGTACTGACACAAAAATTCTTTTTTTTAGCATAACTGGTATACATATGTATGCGAGCAAAGTTTTTTATTCAGCAAACTATTCATGTTTTTGGAAAAGCGTGGTTTTCACACACAAATTCGCACATGTATTTTAAACAATCAAAATGTTAAAGTCTCACATTTAAATATTCAAAAAATTCACAAATATCTCAAAAGAGATTAAGAGTACAAAAAAGTTGAATATGGGTCATTGGATGGTATAGCTGCTCTTGAAAACACCAGAACCCTTGGGAATATGCCTGCGAAAGAGGGCAATTCCGCAATGCATTGTGGCACTGGATGGAGAGCAGCAAATCCAATTTTTTCAACGCTTTTGGATTTTTAACGGGAACAATAAATCTGGCAGTGTGCAAAATATTTGTATAATGTGCTATGCAAATTTCATTCATATTTTAACGAATAATAATTTAGAAGTTTTTGAGGTTGTATGACAACAGCTATTTTGATGGAAATTATGAATTTTTGTTAAAAGTAAAATGATTTCAGTCGTCAACCCAAAGTTATAGCCTGGAACGGAAAGTTGAATGACGATTAACGCATAATGCAATAATATATTTTCCAAAAGTACCGCAAAACAAAAAAGTTTATGTACAAAATTTAGGTGTACGCTTTACATACATATTTTGAGTGGAATCGTTAACTAGTTTTGTAGCTATCAATTAGCTCTGCAAAATCTATTACCAACTGGAAGAGATTGTAACAAATTATATAGCGTAAAGCGCAATTGCAAACGACGGGATATGCATATTGTGTAGATCTACCTCAGCAGCGCCATAAGGACTGAAATATAAATATTTACAGAGGTAATTTGCCATTATTAAAATTTCTGATCATTTGGAATCGCCAGGTTTACGTTTACAAACGTATTCGTATTTTGTCCCGATGTTTGTAAATCAACGAAATATAGCTCTAAATCCTAATTATAAACGATCGCGATCCCACCACCAACCTTGGTTACAGTGGAATAAACATTAGCTTATTGAAACACTAGCCCCATTATTAACGACCCTTGTTACAAAAATAGGAAAATAACTGAACAAAACAAATTTGGGATTGGAAAGGTCAGGCAGTTGTAGTGGCGCATGTCGATGTACCCAATATGAATATATTTCTTGGAATTGGCCCGCCTGATAATAGATATGGACATTCCTGTTTTTTTTTCCAACCCCAACGCGAGTTAACATACAATGTGGATGCTAGAGTATTTTTGTTGTTGTGATTGCTTGTCTCATGTTGTTCCCTTATTGGAACATATTTGGAGCTTTGCCTATGCTGTTTTTCTTCTTCTTCTTCCTTGTAGCACTGTTACAGTTGGATTCACTTACATTGACCGCTGTTGATGATTCAAAGCTTAGTGTGATCATGTGTTATAATCACTTAGCTAACAGAGACGCATCATAGGCGGTAGCCTAGGGGAAGAGTTACAGCCTACGAACCGGTGAGCGTGAGTTCGGATACCGGCAGCAGTGTTTCTTTATACATTTATATTTTTTATTTATTTATTTTTTTTTTTTGTTTGTTTCATTTCATTTGGTTTCTTTTTTTTGATCATTTGATCACATCAAAGCTCAAATGAGTTGTTTAATTTTTTTCCTTTTGGTTTTCTTTTTTTGGACAACTATTGGATAAGGTGGAAAATGGTTTTGGTTGTTAACATCCACACATATAAGTCCGACCAAATCATAGGTTTAGAGCACTTTGTCTCCATATTGAAAAGTTGCTATAATTTCCCCTTAGCCATAGTGGTGAATGTTAACTTCTTTTCTATGTTCTTTGTAGCTTTTCTTTCGCATTGGAGTTCCCATACACTCACAAATGGATTATTATTGTATTTGTGGCATGTATGTAAAAGAAGACATTTTTGGTTTTGAGAATTTTAATTTGTGGTAGTAATTCAGCAATTTGCCCCATTGTTTAGGTCAAGGCTACAAAAGGTGGTAGCAGACTGATTTGAGATCCATTTTGCTCCAACCTTGCAACCGTGTGCACCCAAAAGTTTAAGTTTTTGTGTCGTAAAGGACTTGAGATTCTTTAAAAGTGTAAAAGCGTTATCCTTGCTTTAGTAAAAAAGGGATTACATTTTTTTTTTGTTGGTGGCAGTTCTCCTCAATTTTTATTTTTTTATTGTCCTGCAGAATCGATGTTTATTTATAAAATCGCGGGTAAATAATTGTTGCAAGTGTTGGTTTCCTGCATTTTCTTTTTGCTGAGGGTTTTATCCCCAAAGCTGGAGTGTTGGTCCCCTGTGATCATTTAACTCCTGGATTAATACATTTGGTAAGGTTGCATTTTTTCTAAACAATTTCTCAATTTCTTTTGAGAACTCATTGTTCTGTGGGCCTTGTTTCTCTGATTCTAGGATTCCCCCTTTCCCTGTGCTCATATGGATTTCTCTGTTTCTGCTGTGCAGATTTGGCTGCCTGAGAGAGTCTAACAAAAGTCTTTTCATTTTTTTTGATCAGTGGATTCTGGTGTTTTAAATGGATCGTTTGTCTTGGTTTCAAGTACAAGAAAAAAAAAAGAGCCGTCGGGATTGGTGCAACTCATTTAGTTTTTGTTTTTCGGGAATCGAAACAAACGCGTTTTGGTTGAAAAATCACTCTCGAAAAGGAAAAAAAAACTCTTGCGTGCTAATTCTTAGGTTTTGTAACTTGCTAAAAAAAAAGACCTTAAAAAAATAATTATTTCTCCGTATTTTTGCCCATGTAATTTGCCTCAAGTGTTATATAGTTTAATTTTTGCTCATTTGTAAGGCAGAGATGGAGAACCGAATCGGAAGTGAAACAAAAAGTTAATGCCTAATTGAGAGTTTTTTTTGGTAAAAGTAGTTTG
Organism: Stomoxys calcitrans; assembly: GCF_963082655.1. Taxonomy (NCBI): domain Eukaryota; kingdom Metazoa; phylum Arthropoda; class Insecta; order Diptera; family Muscidae; genus Stomoxys; species Stomoxys calcitrans. Next base: position 144,851,170 of record NC_081554.1, on the reverse strand, counting down.
GCAATCCAATGTTTTAGAAAAAGGCGAATATAAAAAAAACCGATAGAGTGAATCGTATCAAATGTTAAAGACTATATTGAAAAAAGTGATTTTTTGTGTATGCCGCGTACTTTGTTAAAAACTTGCAATTGGCTGGAGTTTGCTGGTTTGTTTTAATAACCCCTCACCCCTCGAAAGGCCTTTCAACGTGGGAGCTCCAACAAAAACCAAGTAAGTGCAAACTGTTATACTACCACTGAGCAAAGCCAAACAGATTTATTTTTTTTCGGAGAGTGAGAGAGATGCCGTTACCTCTCTCAGGTAATTTTTGTCAAATTAAATAATTTTTTTCTTTTAAATTAATTTAAAAATGTTTTAAATCTTCCCCCATAATTTTTAAATTGGAATTTTTGCAAGTTGGCAACTTTCAGATGATCTGTTTGTGTTTGTTCAGTTAAATATCCTGCATATACATATATATCTGATTCTGTGCTGGTGGATATGTCAATGCTAAAGTGTTAACATGCTATTGGAACCTCTGTTAACTATGTTGATTCGCTGTTAACAAGACTCTCAGAAAATGTTCTTGGGTCTGAAAAGCACTGCTTCGATTGAAATAGCTTTGATACATTTTTTTTGGCAATATTTTTTATATGAATGTACGTTTTGTGCCTTTTGATCATTGACATATCTAGCCCAGTATGCCTATAAAATATTGTTTTTACATTTGATACCATTTTTATTGAAATTTGGCTGCATATTAGTCAAAACTTCGCGATTTAAAATTAGTTTTTCGTTTTATACAACCGAGTGGGTTGTGTTGATGTATGTGTGATTAGAGGAAAAAAATGAAGTATGGGAAAAAAGGGGTCAATGCACTCACAGCTGTTTTACTTTAACAGAAGTACAAATGGAAATACACTCACACAGCTACATATCATTTTTTTCATAATGAGCCTTTTAAATGAAGTTTGTTTCACAGCCGATTTAGTTTTTTTTCTGCCGTGCTATGAATTCAAATAAACTCGCCTATTGATTCTTATTTGATATATTATATAAATATTTTTTTTTCATGCCGTGTTTTTTTTTAACCCTTCTTGTTAAGTTTTGAGATTTAATTTAAATGATTAGTTTTTTTTTAGAGTTATGAAAATAATTTTAGTAAATTAAAGGATCAATTTAGATATACAAAAAAATTGGTTGTTAGCCTTGACTTTAATATTTCTTTTATTATATTTTTTTTTGTCTGTTTTTAAAGTATGATGTGATTCATCTCTATAGTGAGCGACCGGATTTGATAATGAACTTTTTCTTAATAAATTTAATGAATTTGTTAAATATGGAGTAAGCCCAAACCTTTGAGTTTGATTTGTAGGGTCGGTAAAGGAAGGTAGGGTAAATATTATGGGTTACCAACCAAGAAGCGATTTCTTTGGATGCTTTCGGTAAACAGGAAGGGAGGGCATGCTGTGCCATGCTGTGCAGCTTACACCTTAGCACAGCCGATCGAATGATGTCGGAAATAGATCCTCTGGTGTTGTGACCCCCCTTATACTTTGTGTATTTGTCTATTCTATCTGACTTTCTTTTGTTTTGGTTTTGCTATCATTCGTGCACGCATTAACATTAAAGCTGGTAGTTGGTAAAATTAAACGATGAACATTGGCAAGATCCCCCCCATCCGACGAGCAATAAGGCCGGTGAAATATGCGTGCCATGCCGTTTTGTTTCATCTATAGACATTTATGTGGAGTTTGCTCAGACTAGACCCTTGCACACTACAGTTTTTGGCGCCCAACGTGGGGCCCGAGTGAATTAAAAATTTTTTTTATATTGAACGGCTTGATATTTCAGATATCGTAGGATTTTTCACTCAGCTCCTAGTATTTTTCCTCTCTTTTCTTTATACTGCCTTTATTTTTTTTCCCTATTTATTTTCTTTTGTCGGGATAACTAAACTTCGTTGGAATTTATATGTTTGATATGCAGCGGTGCTGAAGCATATAACCAGGAGTTAGGTTGTCCTGCCCTTTTTTCTCTCGTGTGAAAGTTTCAGTTGGTGTTCAGGTTGAATGAATACAGGTTTTGGACTAGGCTCTAATTCTGGCTTCAGCGTATATCTGATTGGAAACTTTTATTATTTGTTTTCTCTATTTGCGATTTGGAATGTATGAATATTATCGAGGATGTTTTTACCCATCGTAAATAACCATTTTTCTTTCTGTCTCCCCTATCAATTTGTTATTCTTCTCCTTAATTATTTCCATCTATTTTCGCATAGTTTCATAATTTTTTTTTATTACTATCCTACCTTACCTCCTATGCCCGAACAAATCAAACTTGGTTTTCTTGATTGAATTGTTGTTTTTATTTACTTTTTGATTTTTTTTTTTAGTTATTATTTTGTCTTGATTTACCTTAGATTTTGATTTTTTTAATGTTATTTGAAAATGCCCCTTGAAAGAAGTTCTGAACATATTTCAGCTGCTGGAACAGCTGTTGAGGGTAACTTGCTTTTATGCCAGATTTGTAGTTCTGTTATTCAGAATCCATTACTTTTAACAGAAACCTCCTGTAGGCATTCCTTTCATAAAATATGCATTACGAATTACATTAAAACTCAGTCTGATTGTCCAGTGTGTGGGTCGAACATAGTCAAGGACAGCAAAAAGTCCGGTCTTGCAACTTCGCAGAAAACAACTTCATCGGTTGCAACTAGGTCGTCTGCAAAAGCCAAGAGCTATGATGCCAATAGGGCTGAAGGATCCTCTAACCAGGATATAACTACAAATTTAGATGCTAGTGCAGGTATGTCACTACCTCAACCCAGCTTGACTTTGGACAGCATAAAGGACTTAGTGACTGCAATGATGAATAGGCAACAAACAGAGATTGTTCAGTCTCTTTCCAATCAGGTAACTTCGTGGGTCGAGAAGAGTGTTGAGGTTAGTCTTGCTCGTTTAAATATTAATCAGGCTCCACAGATTGCTAACGCATCTTCGCCGGTAGTCAATAGAAACCGTCCCTCTATGCTGAATGTAGGTGAGGTTGAGCAGAGGACATTAGAGCAGTTGCTGGGGTTGCCATATTCAAATAATGAACAGGTGAATAATGATTCTGGTAGAAGTAACCATGATGGTAATTCTGCAAGCCGATCTCGATTTAGTGCCCCAAATTTAAGCCATGATTTAGCCTTTCGTCCTGATAAGGTTAGCCAAATAATTGCCAATTGGAAGATTAAGTTCAATGGTAGTTCGAACAGCTTACCTGTTGATAATTTTATTTATCGTGTTGAAGCCCTAACTAGACAGACATTAAATGGTGATTTTGACATCCTTTGTCGTAGCGCAAGTGCACTTTTTGAAGGCAAAGCCAGTGACTGGTTTTGGAGGTTCCACCGTACTGTACGTGTTGTTCAGTGGTTCGATCTTTGTAGAGCATTACGTCAGCATTATAGGGACTCCAGAACTGATATTGACATAAGAGAATTAATACGCGACAGGAAGCAAAAGCCAAACGAACCGTTCGACACTTTTTATGATTCAGTCATAGACTTGGTCGATAGACTTGATAAGCCCCTTGATGATAAAACGCTGGTTGAAATCTTACGTCGCAATCTACAACCAGATATCCAGCATGAAATATTAAATATGTCGATTAGCTCGGTTGGTCAATTGCGTGAAATTTGTCGGCGTAGGGAGTTCTTCCTACAGGATATGAGTCGTAAGCATGGATTCTCCGGTAGCAGGCATAATCATTTTTCAAAGCGTGCAGCAGAAGTTGAATTCAATGAAGTTAACGAGCCTGAATTACTTGAGTTTGAAGAAGTTTCGGAGGTCTCATCTGTGTGTTGGAATTGTAGGCATACAGGTCATAGATACCAAGAATGTTTAGCTGATCGCAGTGTTTTTTGTTATGGTTGTGGTACTCCACAAGTATATAAACCCAATTGTAGGAAATGTAATGACAATCCAAAAAACTTCCAGAGCTCTGCACTGAGAAGTGCACCCAGACCGAAAACTTGTCAACAATCCTCACAGACCATGTAAAAATATTTTCTCGTTCAAATTTTCCTTCGGATACTCAACCTGAGGAAACCCATAATACTGAATATTCAAATAAAAATTATGATACCCAGGATAATACTGTGATTCAAAGTACTTGCCCTACTACTACAGGACCTCGTCCAATAATACCTTTTCATGTGAGGTTAAAAAATTATCTCAAGGTCAGAGACAGGATATTCAATGAAGAGCCTAGGGTTGCCAGGTCAAGCAAAAGGATGAGAAAATTTTGGAAAATTGTCAAGAATTTAAAAAGGAACTTTAGTGTTTCAGTACTTGAGAGGCCAGGCGATGTTCGTCCTTATGCTGAGGTGCGTTTGTTAGATAGAAATGTGATAGGTCTTTTAGACACTGGTGCCTCCGTGACGTGTCTTGGTGCTCAAGCCGCTATAGATTTTCTAGGATCTCAGATTCCTTATAAGAAATTAAACACCACTGTCAATACGGCAGATGGTAAACCTCAAAGGATTGCGGGTGTTTTTACGACTGAAGTGGTTTTTAGAAATAAAAGTGAGCCCATTACTATTTATGTGGTTCCTAATTTGTCACAGGATTTGATACTTGGCATTGATTTTTGGAGGAAATATAACCTTCTTCCTCAGTCTCTTTTAAATGGAATTTCCAGTTTATCGTTCTCATTAGGCGATGCCCAAAAATTTAGACCAGAAATATCTCTCGGTGGATCAGAAGTTTCAGCTGCAATGTGCTATTGATTTATTTCCTTCGTTCGCGAAAGAGGGCCTAGGGAAAACGAATGTTATTTGCCATACTATTAATACGGGTGGTGCAACCCCGATAAAACAAAGGCATTTCCCTGTCTCTCCGGCGATTGAGAAGCTAATCTACGAAGAGCTTGATCGCATGTTGGCTATGGGTGTAATAGAGGAGTCCACTAGTCCTTGGTCTTCACCGATTGTTTTGCATAGAAAACCAGGCAAGAATCGCTTATGCTTGGACAGTAGAAAACTTAATGCTGTTACAGAGGGGGATGCTTATCCACTTCCACATATCGATGGTATCTTGAGTCGTTTGCCTAAAGCTGAATTTATATCCAGCCTTGATTTGAAGGATGCATTCTGGCAGATACCGCTAGATGAATCGTCGAAAGGTAAGACTGCATTCACGGTTCCTGGGAGACCCCTTTATCATCTTAAAGTTATGCCATTTGGCTTATGTAATGCCCCGCAAACCATGTGCAGGCTTATGGATAGGGTGATACCGGCATCTCTCAGAGCTGAGGTTTTGGTCTACCTGGACGATCTTCTAGTGGTATCTCCCACATTTGATCGGCATCTAGAGGTACTCAAGGAAGTGGCTAAGTGTCTTCGTAATGCTGGACTTACAATAAACGTAGGAAAAAGCAAATTTTGTATGACAGAAGTCCGATATTTAGGCCATGTAGTTGGGGACGGGACCATTCGTACCGATCCAGGAAAAATTTCGGCCATTACTGAATTCCCGGCACCGAGATCGGTTAAACAAGTCCGACGATTTCTAGGTATGTCAGGGTGGTACAGAAAGTTCATCAGGAATTACGCTGCTATTTCTAGTCCCTTAACTGATTTGTTAAAGACTAATCGAAAATTCGTATGGACCGAGGAGGCCCAAAAATCCTTTGAAGATTTGAAATCCATTCTTAGCTCAGCCCCTGTTTTGCACAGTCCTGATTTTTCACAGCCGTTTTTTATACACTGTGATGCCAGCAAAACAGGAATAGGAGGAGTCTTGGTGCAAAAGAATGCGGAGGGCGATGAGTTTCCTGTGGCGTTTATGTCTAAGAAACTTAACCAAGCCCAACGTAACTATAGTGTCACTGAACAAGAATGCTTGGCAGCAATGCTTTGCATTAAAAAGTTTCGAGCTTATGTCGAGGGACATGAGTTCACGGTGATTACTGATCACGCCTCTCTTAAATGGCTCATGTCCCAAACTGACTTAAGCACGCGGCTAGCTAGATGGGCCTTGAAGCTTCAAGGATACCGGTTTAAAATTGAGCATAGAAAAGGGTCGCAGAATATAGTTCCTGATGCGCTTTCGCGTACGAATACCGATGACTTGTCCGAAATATGCGGTCTGTCCGAGATAGGGAATGAACGCGGGGTTTTTGTTGATTTAAAATCTGAACATTTTTCCTCTGACGACTACAAGGACTTATTGAGAAGGGTTGAAGATAATATCGATTCCACTCCCGACTTGAAGATTATCGATGGTTATTTATACAGACGAACGGAACACGCCGTTGGAGAACAGCTTGCTGATGACATGATTTGGAAGCTATGGATTCCTAAAAGTATGGTTCCAGAGGTATTGCAGAAACATCATGATGACCCCTTGTCTTCGCATTGTGGGATTAATAAAACATTGGAAAGAATTCGCAGATACTATTTCTGGCCTAACTTAGTTTGGGATGTTAAGAATTATGTTAACTCGTGTGAAGTTTGTAAGAGTACAAAGCACCCTAATGTTGTTATGAGACCACCCATGGGTGACACTGGTTCATCCCATAGATTCTTTCAGCGCTTATATGTTGATTTCATAGGACCTTACCCTCGATCCAGTTCAGGGAATATTGGAATTTTTATTGTCCTTGATCATTTTTCAAAATTTTGTTTTCTCCGCCCGGTTAAAAAGTTTACAGCTGATGCTGTTATTAAGTATATGGAAGAAGATTTGTTTCACACATTTGGTGTACCAGAGAGCGTTATCTCGGATAATGGAACGCAGTTCAAAGCAAAGAAATTTAATGATCTTTTGAATTTTTATAAGATTTCTCATATTTATACCGCAGTTCATTCGCCACAGGCTAATGCCTCTGAACGGGTGAACCGATCCGTCATTTCTGCTATTAAAGCATATGTAAAACCCGATCAAAAAAATTGGGATGAAAAACTAAGCCACATTGCGTGAGTTACGACACCCACCTTATTGTCTCCACCAAAACCAGTTACGACACCCACCTTATTATCTCCACCAAAACCACCGAGAACGTTAACCTATTGATTTAGGTCATAATTAACGCTGAATAACCAATAAATATATTTGTCTCATATAACCAATATCATTGTTAGCAATAAGAACACCAACTAATTAATAAGAAATTGTTTTGTAACTTTTATTGTATAATTCCAAGAAATCTAGCTTTTACTTTAATCATCATTTATTATATTGTAACTTAGTTTTCTTTAAGATTTAAAATGAAAATAAAAATTATTCTTTGTTCAGACTTCAAATTGCAAAGAGTTATTTTTTTTTTTAACCACGGAGGTTCCACCATCCTTATCTGGCGCAGTCGGCAGTTCAGTGGACAATCTCGTTGTCCCTTGGAGGAAACACGAAAACACACATCAAGCCAACAACGAGATAGTGGGTATCAACCCTTTATCCACTGGAACCTAGGAGGACACAACAAATCACAACATGACGAAATCAACAAGGAGAACGAGCATCACTAACTTCCTGATCGGGCTTATGTAAGTGTTTGTGTGTGTGTGGAAAAGAAAATAATAATAAAAAAAAAAAAAAAAAAAAAAATAAATAAATAAAAATGGAACTGAGATTATTTTAAGTAAATTAAGAAAAATATAATATCAAAAAAAAAAAAAAAAAAAAAAAAAAAAAAAAAAATCGGAATAGTTGTGAAAAACTCTAAAGAAACATCTTTACCTTTTAAACGCAATTTGAAGGTTAATTTTTTTTTCTGTACCAACCTTTAGAACAGTGTCGAAGGTATATCGACAAAACAAAAAAAAAAAAAAGAAAAAGAAGAATTTGTGTGGTCAGACCGAGAAGTGAAAGTCGATCCTTGTCATAGACCTTGAATGATCATCATTGGCTTATTCGACAGGAGTACAGAAGGAATATCTGTATAGTGGCACCCACTACTCAATAGTCCACAAATTTCTTCTATTAGATAGAAGAAGAGATAGACAAAATATAAGTTTTTTTTTCCCCTCTCTCTCGAATATATATAAGCGAACAAATTGTGAAATCAAGAAATATCGGTACTTATGCCCGACAAAAAGAATCAGAAACAGAAACTTCGATTTATCCCTTATAAATTGAGAAAATTTACTAGCCTAACCTCCATCGCCGGAAGAGACAGTGAATCCCTCGCAGAGGATCCGGACGAAGGTATTGACAAAAGTAACCAGACCCTCACAAATTCTAACAGTACTATTGACGGAGGTGATTTGACCACTTTTGAAGGTAGCTCGTGTTCCATTTTAGATCAAATGAATCAATCGACGCAACCAACTCAAGGCCCGGCAACCAATCAGGTCGAGATTTTCAACTCACTGAGAATCCCCGACGCGATTAAGGATTTGCCTAAATTCGACGGAAACCAAAAACTCCTGTACGAATTCCTCAATAACGTTGAGGAGATCCTATTATATATACGTGGCACGGACAACACTCCGTATGGCCAGATTTTACTAAGGGCCATACGAAACAAAATTGAGGGACAGGCCAATGAGGTCCTCAATATGTACGGAACTCCACTCATTTGGGATGACATAAAGAATAACCTCATACTTCACTACTCAGACAAACGGACTGAGACATCCCTAATAAGAGACTTACACAATGTCAGGCAGTATAATAAGGCTATCGAGCCATTCTACGGAGAGATTATAGAAATTCAATCTTCTCTTTGTAATAACATACTTATTCATGAAAAAGACCCTGGAGTAATAAACGCAAAGAAATCCCTCTATTCCGAGATGTGTTTAAACTCTTTCCTTAGTGGCCTAAATGAACCACTTGGATCTAGGGTAAGAGCGATGCAACCGCGTTCACTGGCTGAGGCATTATCTTGTTGTGTCAAGGAGCAGAATATATCATACCAGAGGGCACCACAGACAAATAGGGTCGGATACCATACACAGTACAGACCGTATGAGAACCGTTTTCAACAGAACAGGAATCGCAATCAGAATTGGCAACGAAATCAGGATTACGGGAATACTAGACACTTGCCTCCAGTGGACAAGCGACCCCAATCAAACCAGTTCGACCGAAATTTCACCCCTCAGGTCCATTTTAATAGAAACAGGAATCAGTATCTTCCAAACAGCTCGAGATACCAACCTTATGAGCCCAGGCATTTGAACCACGACATACCAAGAATAAAAGCGAGTCCTAGCCAACAGACTAGATTTAATCCAAATCTGAATTTCCATGAGACAACCACATCCAACAATTATCGGCAGCTAGATAAGTACCTAGACAACGACCCAAACAATTTCGTAGAAAATCAAAACTTACACCGACGGCAGGAATTTATCAACAACGGGCACAATAATAACGAGCCAACCAATATTGAGGACGCTGGAAATTTTTTCAGATCAGCCTCCAACAGCCAATTGGTTACATAAATCCAACTAAACACCCGTCGACCTTACCATACGTTTCCATCCTTCTACCTTGCGGCAAACCTTTGAAATTTCTCCTAGACACGGGAGCATCCTCTTCTTTTATAAACCCCGAATATGTCTCGCCAAAGGAACAAATTCAGTGCGACCCCGTAACTATTACTACTGTCTTTAAAAGTTACCAAATAGATAAACAGGTAGACCTGCCAATATTTCCAGAGTTCAACCAAACAGGATCCCTTAAATTCCTCATTTTTAGATTTCATAATTTCTTCGACGGACTTTTGGGCATGGATGCACTTCTTTTACTCAAAGCCAAAATTGACCTTGCGAATAGAACCTTAATTACCGGAAACGCTGTCAACAATATCAGTTTCAAGACAAATCAATCTACCGAAATTAAAGAAATTCAAGCTAAATCTAAAACCCTGATAAAATTGCCTATCAATGAGCAGAATGGCACTGTCTACATTAATCGCATTGAATTAGCACCAAAGCTTTTCGTTAGCTCTGGTCTGTACAATGTCGAGAACGGGTACAGCTCTATCGAAATAACAAACTTATCTGACGGAGACCAGATATTTATGTTAGACGCCCCATTGGTGGCGAGACGGTATGACGAGACCGACTTTATAGAACTGAATAATTTCAACTTGGCAATTAGTAATGATGGCGAGGACGAACTCGATCATCCTTCCGGACCTCACCTGAACGACTTATTGAGAACAAGTCACCTTAATAGCGAAGAACGAAAGAAACTCTTAAAAGTATGTACAGAATACAGTGACCTTATTTATAGGGAAGGGGAGCCACTTTCGTTTACAAGTAAAATAAGACACAAGATAGTCACTAGTGATGATATCCCCATATACACGAAGTCGTACAGATACCCATACGTGCACAAGCAGGAGATTCAGACTCAGATAAATAAGATGTTAGAACAAGGGATTATTCAACATAGCTACTCACCCTGGAGCTCTCCAATCTGGATAGTCCCTAAGAAGATAGACATCCATGGTAATAGGAAATGGAGATTGGTGATAGACTATAGAAAAGTCAACGACAAGACTATATCTGACAGATATCCAATACCAAATATAAATGAGATATTGGATAAACTGGGCAGATGCATGTACTTCACCACCCTTGATCTAGCTAGCGGTTTCCACCAGATTGAGATGGACCCTAGACATATTCAGAAAACGGCATTTACCGTGGAAAATGGGCACTATGAGTTTACTAGAATGCCTTTCGGGCTAAAAAATGCCCCAAGCACTTTCCAACGGGTAATGGACAATATCCTAAAAGATCTCATAGGGAAGGTATGCCTTGTATACCTAGATGATATAATCATATATTCCACTTCACTACAAGAACACCTGGAGGGTATAACGCAGGTATTCAGAAGACTTAGGGAAGCCAATTTTAAGATCCAAATGGATAAATGTGAGTTTCTTAGAAAGGAGATCTCCTTCCTGGGGCACATTATAAATTCTGAAGGTATAAAACCCAATCCGGCGAAGATCGATGCCATAAAAAATTTTCCATTACCTAAGACACGTACGGAAATTAAGGCATTCCTTGGACTCGTGGGTTACTATCGCAAATTTATTAAAGATTTGGCCAAACTCACTAAACCACTCACCCAATGCCTGAAAAAGGGAGCAACCATCCAGATAGACCAGAAGTATAGCGAGGCATTTGAGACATGTAAAAATTTACTGATGAACGATCCCATCCTTCAGCATCCCGACTTTACTAAACCCTTCATTCTCACAACAGACGCTAGCAATATTGCATTGGGAGCTGTTTTGTCACAGGGTAATATAGGTAGAGACAAGCCAATTTGTTTCGCGAGCCGCACCCTCTCACAGAGCGAATGCAATTATTCGACAATAGAAAGGGAATTACTGGCAATAGTTTGGGCAGTGAAGTATTTCCGCCCGTACCTTTTTGGAAGAAAGTTCAAAATTTTTACAGATCACAGACCCCTCACCTGGGTAATGAACCTGAAAGAACCAAACTCCAAATTGATTAGATGGCGACTAAAATTGGAGGAATACGACTATGAGATTGTCTATAAAAAAGGGAAGCTTAACACGAACGCTGATGCTCTTAGTCGAGTAAAGATAAATGAACCATTGGAAGAAAATAGACAAGAACTTTTCAACAACACAAGCACAATTCATAGCGCGGACGAAAATTTGAATGACGGTATTCCCATTTCAGAGAGACCTTTAAATGAATTCAACCTACAGGTGATTTTCGAAAGGGATCGCACAGGGTCACCCATGACCATAGAGAACATTTTTAGGAATAGACAGAGGAGAATTTTGCGTAGAGAGCAGTTCAACGAAGGAATCATGCTAGACATATTTAAGGAATACTTTCCCCCCAATAAGCAGACGGCTATTTACACGAATGATGAAATCTTTGCAATAGTACAGTTGACTTATTCCAAATATTTTTCACAAGCTAAGACATTCCGTCTCATTAGGTGTACCGAAATTCTTGAGGACATAATGACTGAGGAGAAACAAGAGGAAATAATTCGCGACTACCACGAACGATCGAATCATAGAGGCATAAATGAGACATTGTCTCACCTTAAGAGGAAATATTATTTCTTAAATATGAAAGATAAGATCACCAAAACACTGAACCATTGCGAGAAGTGTAAGACCTTTAAATATGATAGGAATCCCCCAAAACTGAAATTTTTAGTTCCAGAAACACCATTAAAACCCCTGGAAATACTTCATATCGATCTCTACAGTATTAACAATAATCAAATACTGACTGTCATAGACAAATGTTCCAAATTTGCTTGCGGATACGCACTTAGTTGCAGGAATAGTATTACGGTTCTTAAAGCATTCAAGAATTTTATTAGTTCCTTTGGTATACCCAAAATGGTTGTCTGTGACCAAGGCTCCGAATTCGTTGCAAACATCTTCAAAGATTTCTGCAGACAATTCCAAATAGAATTACACTTTACATCTTTCCAACAGACTAGCAGTAATTCACCTGTAGAAAGGTTACACTCCACACTTACTGAAATATACAGACTAATACTATCTAAGAGAAAGGAAAAGGGATTCTCAACAGAACACGAGGAAATACTGTCTGAAACATTGATAACGTACAATAACGCTATTCATTCCACGACCAAACACACACCCTACGAGTTATTTTTTGGACGACCATACAAATTCATGAAGACATTAAATTTTTCAAACGAACATGACTATTTAACGAAACTAAATACTTTCCTTGACGAACTATACCCCGAAATTCAAAAACATGTCCGAGACACAACAAAGACAAGAATCGAAAACCTGAATGATTCTAGAGAGGATCCTGAAGACGTCACTGATGGCCAAATCGTTTTCAGGAAAGAATCAAGAAGAAACAAATTGACGCCTAGATATTCAAAGCAAACAGTTGAAAAAGATGGCAAATTTACCATTCTTACTAAAGGGCAAAAGAAATTACATAAATGTAGATTAAGGAAACAACATAAAAAAAAAAAAAAAAAAAAAAAAAAAAAATAAATAAATAAATAAATAAATAAAAACTAAAATTTTAATTGTATCAAGAATTATTATAGCCTTTGCAAAAAGAAAAAGAAATGTCCTATACTATTACTACATGTTTAGTACATAAATAAACAAATAAACAATAATTCAGTAAATTAAAATGAATATATACTAGGGATAGAACATTGACCAGAACTACCCTCACGCTCTTCTCACACAAACTAACACTAATCTTTCACTTTTAGAATTCCTTCAATTCAGGCACAAATAATCGAGGTACACAACTTGCCAACACACCAAAGCATTTTACCACTGCGTTTAGGCCCCGCAAGATTCGTCACAAATCTCAACAGCTTTATTCACATCATTAATCTTGAAAACTACAAAACAAACATTGACGTTATAGAATACAATCTTGACCTTTTCGAGAAACATATATTTGAACCTAACATCGTAAGAATAACTAAGCTAAAACTTGCAGAATTAAAGACCAAGTTTTTAGCATTATACCCAATTAAAAGACAGAGAAGAGGGCTAATAAATGGACTAGGTTCCGTGATTAAATTCATAACGGGTAACATGGATGACCAAGACGCTAGAACAATAAATCAACAGATAGAAAACATTTACTCAAACCTAAACAACGTTACATATACACTTTCACACGAACATTCAATCAACTTTAAAATGATTGAAAGATTCAATAACATAACATCCCACATAAATAACGAACAGCACACAATAGAAAGATACATGTTGAGCACAACTAATAAAATAAAACAGGAAGAGGACATACTATTACAAACACAATACCTCAACCAGATAAACTACAACATCGACCTTCTAACACACCACTTAACAAACATAGCTGAGGCAGTAGTTCTGTCAAAACTAAATATAATTTCAAGATTCCTCCTCAGCCCGGAAGAACTCGAAAACATAGAAGTCAAATTAAAACAAAAAAATATTGAAGTCAGATCTATCGAAAATATTTATGAAATGCTAGGCATGCAAGCCTACTACAATGAAACAAATATCATTTTTAATATTCTTGTACCGAATGTCTCTGAAGAAGACTATTTTCTATACCACATAATTCCTTTACCAATAAACATAACTAAGTTAATAATAACAGAACCATATATATTGTTTAATGAAAATTCCACACACCATCACAAAACACTTTGCCCATCGATCGAAGGAACATATTATTGCGGTATACCGATCCGACAGGAAGAAACCAAATACTCGTTATGTATTGGAAACTTAATAAACAATAAAGAAGCAAATTGCCCAATTAGTGACGTTGGAAAAAGGGAATCGATCACACAAGTGGAACAAAACCTAATACTTTTTATACACTCACCAGAGACACTAATAAATTCTACTTGCAGTATCAAAACTCTCACAGTAAAAGACACAGCCCTTGTGCGTTTCCAGAACTGTGACGTCTCAATAAATGGTATAACATACCACGATGATACCGATGCATATTGGGATCAACTCCACATACCCCCGTTACCAAACAGCAACATTTCCGTAAACTCCACAATCGAAATACTTAGTCTTCAAAAACTCGAGGATTTCAACTTTCTAACCAACAACAGAATTAGCAACCTGGAAATAACCACTACAACAGTTCACTCAGTCACAACAACAACAACATTAGTATGCACAATAGTAGTCATTACCATACTCATCATTGTCATTAAACGAAAAAATACGTACAAACACCACTTTCCACCTCCACAGCCTATCACTCCGACCACAACATCTTCATTGTGGCCGTCGCTCTATCTTAAGGGGGGAGGAGTTACGACACCCACCTTATTGTCTCCACCAAAACCAGTTACGACACCCACCTTATTATCTCCACCAAAACCACCGAGAACGTTAACCTATTGATTTAGGTCATAATTAACGCTGAATAACCAATAAATATATTTGTCTCATATAACCAATATCATTGTTAGCAATAAGAACACCAACTAATTAATAAGAAATTGTTTTGTAACTTTTATTGTATAATTCCAAGAAATCTAGCTTTTACTTTAATCATCATTTATTATATTGTAACTTAGTTTTCTTTAAGATTTAAAATGAAAATAAAAATTATTCTTTGTTCAGACTTCAAATTGCAAAGAGTTATTTTTTTTTTTAACCACGGAGGTTCCACCATCCTTATCTCGTGTGCTTTGCGTTCGACAGTACATACTGCCATTGGGACTTCCCCTTATTTTATGGTTTTTGGTCAAAATATGGTGACTAATGGTTCTATTTACCAACTGCTAAGAAAACTGAATGCTTTAGAGGATAGGGCGATACAATTTAATAGATCGGACACCTTTGATGTTGTTAGATCTAAAGCTGCTAATGTGATGAGAGTGCAACATGATCGTAATGAAAGACAATACAACCTACGTTCGCGTGAAGTGTCATATAATGTTGGTCAAGAGGTGTACAGGCGAAATTTTAGCCAAAGCAGTTTTGAAAAAGGATACAATGCTAAACTTGCACCTACGTTTATTAAATGCAGGGTTCGTCGTAGAATTGGTACTTGTTATTATGAACTTGAAGATCTTCAAGGCAAGTTGGTTGGTACATATCATGCAAAAGATATGAGGCAATAGATTACATCTCCATGCGGTATCAGACTTAATCTCCAATTTGTCCATTAAGCCTGATTTTGGCGGGGGGTATTTGTAGTGGCGCATGTCGATGTACCCAATATGAATATATTTCTTGGAATTGGCCCGCCTGATAATAGATATGGACATTCCTGTTTTTTTTCCAACCCCAACGCGAGTTAACATACAATGTGGATGCTAGAGTATTTTTGTTGTTGTGATTGCTTGTCTCATGTTGTTCCCTTATTGGAACATATTTGGAGCTTTGCCTATGCTGTTTTTCTTCTTCTTCTTCCTTGTAGCACTGTTACAGTTGGATTCACTTACATTGACCGCTGTTGATGATTCAAAGCTTAGTGTGATCATGTGTTATAATCACTTAGCTAACAGAGACGCATCATAGGCGGTAGCCTAGGGGAAGAGTTACAGCCTACGAACCGGTGAGCGTGAGTTCGAATACCGGCAGCAGTGTTTCTTTATACATTTATATTTTTTATTTATTTATTTTTTTTTTTGTTTGTTTCATTTCATTTGGTTTCTTTTTTTTGATCATTTGATCACATCAAAGCTCAAATGAGTTGTTTAATTTTTTTTCCTTTTGGTTTTCTTTTTTTGGACAACTATTGGATAAGGTGGAAAATGGTTTTGGTTGTTAACATCCACACATATAAGTCCGACCAAATCATAGGTTTAGAGCACTTTGTCTCCATATTGAAAAGTTGCTATAATTTCCCCTTAGCCATAGTGGTGAATGTTAACTTCTTTTCTATGTTCTTTGTAGCTTTTCTTTCGCATTGGAGTTCCCATACACTCACAAATGGATTATTATTGTATTTGTGGCATGTATGTAAAAGAAGACATTTTTGGTTTTGAGAATTTTAATTTGTGGTAGTAATTCAGCAATTTGCCCCATTGTTTAGGTCAAGGCTACAAAAGGTGGTAGCAGACTGAATTGAGATCCATTTTGCTCCAACCTTGCAACCGTGTGCACCCAAAAGTTTAAGTTTTTGTGTCGTAAAGGACTTGAGATTCTTTAAAAGTGTAAAAGCGTTATCCTTGCTTTAGTAAAAAAGGGATTAAATTTTTTTTTTGTTGGTGGCAGTTCTCCTCAATTTTTATTTTTTTATTGTCCTGCAGAATCGATGTTTATTTATAAAATCGCGGGTAAATAATTGTTGCAAGTGTTGGTTTCCTGCATTTTCTTTTTGCTGAGGGTTTTATCCCCAAAGCTGGAGTGTTGGTCCCCTGTGATCATTTAACTCCTGGATTAATACATTTGGTAAGGTTGCATTTTTTCTAAACAATTTCTCAATTTCTTTTGAGAACTCATTGTTCTGTGGGCCTTGTTTCTCTGATTCTAGGATTCCCCCTTTCCCTGTGCTCATATGGATTTCTCTGTTTCTGCTGTGCAGATTTGGCTGCCTGAGAGAGTCTAACAAAAGTCTTTTCATTTTTTTTGATCAGTGGATTCTGGTGTTTTAAATGGATCGTTTGTCTTGGTTTCAAGTACAAGAAAAAAAAAGAGCCGTCGGGATTGGTGCAACTCATTTAGTTTTTGTTTTTCGGGAATCGAAACAAACGCGTTTTGGTTGAAAAATCACTCTCGAAAAGGAAAAAAAAACTCTTGCGTGCTAATTCTTAGGTTTTGTAACTTGCTAAAAAAAAAGACCTTAAAAAAATAATTATTTCTCCGTATTTTTGCCCATGTAATTTGCCTCAAGTGTTATATAGTTTAATTTTTGCTCATTTGTAAGGCAGAGATGGAGAACCGAATCGGAAGTGAAACAAAAAGTTAATGCCTAATTGAGAGTTTTTTTTGGTAAAAGTAGTTTGGCAATCCAATGTTTTAGAAAAAGGCGAATATAAAAAAAACCGATAGAGTGAATCGTATCAAATGTTAAAGACTATATTGAAAAAAGTGATTTTTTGTGTATGCCGCGTACTTTGTTAAAAACTTGCAATTGGCTGGAGTTTGCTGGTTTGTTTTAATAACCCCTCACCCCTCGAAAGGCCTTTCAACGTGGGAGCTCCAACAAAAACCAAGTAAGTGCAAACTGTTATACTACCACTGAGCAAAGCCAAACAGATTTATTTTTTTTCGGAGAGTGAGAGAGATGCCGTTACCTCTCTCAGGTAATTTTTGTCAAATTAAATAATTTTTTTCTTTTAAATTAATTTAAAAATGTTTTAAATCTTCCCCCATAATTTTTAAATTGGAATTTTTGCAAGTTGGCAACTTTCAGATGATCTGTTTGTGTTTGTTCAGTTAAATATCCTGCATATACATATATATCTGATTCTGTGCTGGTGGATATGTCAATGCTAAAGTGTTAACATGCTATTGGAACCTCTGTTAACTATGTTGATTCGCTGTTAACAAGACTCTCAGAAAATGTTCTTGGGTCTGAAAAGCACTGCTTCGATTGAAATAGCTTTGATACATTTTTTTTGGCAATATTTTTTATATGAATGTACGTTTTGTGCCTTTTGATCATTGACATATCTAGCCCAGTATGCCTATAAAATATTGTTTTTACATTTGATACCATTTTTATTGAAATTTGGCTGCATATTAGTCAAAACTTCGCGATTTAAAATTAGTTTTTCGTTTTATACAACCGAGTGGGTTGTGTTGATGTATGTGTGATTAGAGGAAAAAAATGAAGTATGGGAAAAAAGGGGTCAATGCACTCACAGCTGTTTTACTTTAACAGAAGTACAAATGGAAATACACTCACACAGCTACATATCATTTTTTTCATAATGAGCCTTTTAAATGAAGTTTGTTTCACAGCCGATTTAGTTTTTTTTCTGCCGTGCTATGAATTCAAATAAACTCGCCTATTGATTCTTATTTGATATATTATATAAATATTTTTTTTTTCATGCCGTGTTTTTTTTTAACCCTTCTTGTTAAGTTTTGAGATTTAATTTAAATGATTAGTTTTTTTTTAGAGTTATGAAAATAATTTTAGTAAATTAAAGGATCAATTTAGATATACAAAAAAATTGGTTGTTAGCCTTGACTTTAATATTTCTTTTATTATATTTTTTTTTGTCTGTTTTTAAAGTATGATGTGATTCATCTCTATAGTGAGCGACCGGATTTGATAATGAACTTTTTCTTAATAAATTTAATGAATTTGTTAAATATGGAGTAAGCCCAAACCTTTGAGTTTGATTTGTAGGGTCGGTAAAGGAAGGTAGGGTAAATATTATGGGTTACCAACCAAGAAGCGATTTCTTTGGATGCTTTCGGTAAACAGGAAGGGAGGGCATGCTGTGCCATGCTGTGCAGCTTACACCTTAGCACAGCCGATCGAATGATGTCGGAAATAGATCCTCTGGTGTTGTGACCCCCCTTATACTTTGTGTATTTGTCTATTCTATCTGACTTTCTTTTGTTTTGGTTTTGCTATCATTCGTGCACGCATTAACATTAAAGCTGGTAGTTGGTAAAATTAAACGATGAACATTGGCAAGATCCCCCCCATCCGACGAGCAATAAGGCCGGTGAAATATGCGTGCCATGCCGTTTTGTTTCATCTATAGACATTTATGTGGAGTTTTGCTCAGACTAGACCCTTGCACACTACACAGTGCCACATATATTATATCCCCCACCTGCCTTATAACCATAATTTGGACGATATCAATAAAAAAAAACACTATGTGTAAACTTAAACCGATTTCGGCGTATAAAATTTCGGGCATATTCGTACAAAATTAATGTAACTACTATTACATTTATATATCTTAAAGCGATGCTGAAACTTGTACCCACTTTAATTGAAATTACGTAATATCCACGTATCCACAGAAGAGTATAATATCCAGTAATGACAAATTTCATAAAGTTTGGCCGAAAGTTGTGGCTAATTACTTACATAAATTGACTATGATAGATCATTTGTTCCATTAGCCGATCGTAGAATAGCGTGTCAAGCGCCTCGATCTTCTGTACTCCTTCTAATACCCTGACATCGAGTTTAGAAGTGTCTCCCACCACATGATCTTTCTATCGGTTTCTTGATCGTTCCGGTATGCGCTACTTATACAGCTACTTAGTCCTTATAAATGTAAATTGGACGATACATATGTATGGACGATACATATGTATGGAGCTATATCTAATTGAGAATCGATTTCTACCAAAATTCATATATAGTAAGAAAATACATTGAGGAAAATTTTGAGAAGATCAGTTGATAAATAAGCTCTAAAATGAATAATATGTCATGGGAAGAAAAGAGGCATATCAAGATAGAGCAAGGTGGAAAATTGTGCTTTACCTTGAAGGATAAATAAAGGAAAAAAACTTCTTATTCATGTAAGTCGGTAGGAATTAATCATTCGGATCCAAAGAATGGCTTCTTTATGCATCACAACCGCACTGAAGACCACACTGATTTCCAGGAGAACTGGAATTTGTAGTCATGCTTCTAGCGAGATCTTAGCTAAGTCTTAAGGAATTGGCCAGCAACGAATGTTGACTAGGACGGACATCTCAGTCACTAATAGTTGGAAAGCTGCAAGTAGTGACTTCTGAAGAAGCTGTGAGGACGTCGAGGAAGAAGAGACTACATAAGATCTGCTGTGTTGTGGCAAACAGAATGAGTTCCACTTTAGGTTCCCATTTCCTTGGGAATTTGTCTAAATTAGCGAATTTGAAGATTCGCAAGCTGTTAGGCTTTTTAAAGCTATCTGGATGATTCAAAGTAGATTTAGAAGACATCTTTTTTCCCGTTCCTCTGGTATCACAATGGACGAAAACGTTTGGTTTGATTGCACACTACCACTTAAACCTAACCTAACGTACACAAACATCCCTTTCGAATTACGATTCCCATATAACTTCACAGATGACTCTCAATTTCACTATTATACCCTCCACCATTGGATGGTAGTATACTTATCCAGTAATTCTATTTGTTACACATCGAAATATTGATCTGGGACCCTATGGAGTATATATATTCTTGATCCTCTCGACATTCTAAGTTGATTTACCCATGTTCGTCCGTCCGTACGTGGAAATCACGATAGTGCTCGAACGGGTGAAGCTATTAACATGAACGTTTGCACACATACTTCTTACTGTTTTTGGTCGTTGGGTATTGCAAATGGGCCATATCGGTTCAGATTTGGATATAGCGCCTAAACAAACCAATCCATCGATATGACGATATGACCGGAGTGGGCGCAATTCCTGCTCGATTTAGCTGAAATGTCGCACATTAATTTCTACTGTGACTTTCAACATTCGTGCCAAGCATAACCAGGAATCGTACCCTTACCTAGATCTCATAGCCTAGTTCTCGATTTGACTTCTTGAGCAACTATGAAAAGTAATTCTTTTCTATTTATTGCCTAACCACCATCATTCAAAAAAACTTTAAAAATGCGATCCATATCGCATATCCTATATCCTATTTTAAACCCAGCCACCGACAGGGTTGGGTATATTAATATATACATTCCCTTTGTAACACCTAGCAATATTTACCCCAGACCCCATAAGGTATACATATTCTTAATCGTCTTGACATTCTAAGTCGATCCAGCTAGAGGTTATCAACTCAATAAACCAATTTATTAGAATGTTTTTATACCCTCCACCATAGAATGGAGGTATACTAATTTCGTCATTCGGTTTGTAACTCCTCTAAATATGCGTCTAAGACCCCATAAAGTATATATATTCTTCATCGTCGTGACATTTTAAGTCCAACTAGCCATGTCCGTCCGTCCGTCAAAAGCACGCTAACTTTCGAAGGTTAAAGCTAGCCGCTTGAAATTTTGCACAAATACTTTTTATTAGTGTAGGTCGGTTGGTATTGTAAATGGGCCAAATCGGTCCATGTTTTGATACCACAGTAGTGGTGTAGGGTATAGAAATGTAGTACCCTATTTTCACCACGGGATCATTATGCACCATCTGTGAAAATTTCAAGAAGATCGGTTTAACCTTTTTCTGAGTCTATAAGAAACACACAAACAAACAAAAAAATACTCAAATTAATTTTTATCTATGAAATTCACCAGTAATATTGAGAGTCATGAGAAAGAAATTTCGAGAGAATCGGTTAACAAATGACAATTTTATTGCATTATTACTGCAAATCGGACATATATATGGAATCTATATCCAAATCTGAACCGATTTTTTTCTAATTTCAATAGGCTTCGTCTCTAAGCCGAAAAATATGCCCATATCAAATTTGGAGACTATCGAATGAAAATTACGACCTGTAGTTTGTACACATGTTAACATGGGCAGACGGACTGACAGACGGACAGACGGACAGACAGACAGGCGGATATAGCTAAATTGAATCAGAAAGAGAATCTGAATCGATTGGTATACTTATCACAGAAATGGTGTAAATGCAGGGGGCAAACTTCTCACATATTTGGCTCTTTATTAAAATCAAGAAACTAATTAATATTACAAGCGGAGAGGTTCTTAGCTGTACAACTATATGGATCCCCCTGTATAACAAAATATTTTTAGTTTATACAGTGTTCGTAAAGGTATACTTATCAATGTCCATGAACATTCCATTACGGAACAGGGGAAAACTTCTCACATATCAATCAGTGCTGCCCTATTCTTTAACTTTAAGCTCAATAATAAGGAGCCTCCTTTTTATAGGCAATTCTAGATATCATTTATGAAATGTCTACTAATAATGTTGGCTATTATCACGGAGAGGTTGAAAAATTGTTTCGACCAGTATGGAAAGATAAACGAATACCAAGCTGTCTTCAGGAGAAACTACTATTCTACTGCCGACAACATGTTTAACTTATCGTCAATAATACATTTGAACTGACACAGGAATAAAAAAACATGCATTTTTTATAGACTTCAAAGCTACATTCGACCGAGTTTCACGAAAATAGTTGATATATATGTTGCACAATATGCGTAATTCAATAAAGGTAGTTCAATTTATAGAAAATATTTATGAAAAAACGGTTTTTTCGGTTTGGATAGGGAAAGAGCTTTCAAGAGACTTTGGTACAGGTGCGGTCGTAAAACAATGTTGTCTCCTATCCCCTCTTTGTTTGCTATTAACCTCAATGATTTATATGAATTCAGTGTTGGAGGTATCTTTGTGGATGAATTGAGTATCCGAATACTGATGTACGCTGTTATTTTAGCAGATGAAATACACGTTTTACAACGAATGATAAGTAAACCAGAGGAGTATTCTTGAATATGGAATTTAATATGCAAAAGTCAAATATTATGATATTTCGTAAATGTGGAGCGATTTGCAAGAAAAAAAACTAGTTTTCTAACGGAAACAGGATTACGATCACATCCGAATATTCCTACTTATGATTGATATTCACGCCAAAACTATCCCACAGGAAACAAATGCAGGAAAGGAATCAGATGGCAAAAAATAGCATAAGCACGACATGGAAATGCTTCCTATCAAAACCAAATGTACCTTTAATAGCAAAATGGAAATTATTACATGCAGTATGTAGATAAGTACAATAATATGTGTCACAGATATGGGGATTCTCTCGTTTCGATGAAATTAATAAACTGCCACTATCCTTAAAAGCCAAATGGAATTTATTCCATACAGTATGTAGATCAATACAATAATATGGGTCACAGATATGGGAATTCGCTCATTTCGATGAAATTAATAAACTGACGCTATTTTCTTGATAAAGTTTTAAGAATGCCAAGCTTTGTCCCCACATACATTCTGATGTTAGAAACCAGTATCGAAAGTGGACATATTTTTACTTCGCACAACCATATGAACTTCATAACCCGAATTTCGTACGACCATGAAGACGAAAGACTTCGCAAAATACTGGCAAAGAAAATTATGTCATATGAAATATATTGGAAAAATCATCTCAATGACCTAACAGATATATAGCATGGTAGATTTCTCACCAAATCTGGCTTGGAGACAAAAAATACAACACCTTCTACAAAACATGCCTACAAATCTGATGAACGAAGCGCTCACGAAAGTCAATAACTCAAAGCGATTCCACAGCAAACTAGAACCTGCTTTCGATGGATCGTACTTCATTGATTATGTTACACAGGATGATATATATATATACACACAAACCCGAGGTGCTCAATGTGCAATAAAGAAGAAAATTAAGATATACGGCATTTCCTAGATCGTTGCTCAGCACTAAAAGAATTACGCCTAATGTTTTTTTTTTCCAAAAACCTTTTCTTACTGATTTTGAGCTAATTGATATTCTCAATATAATGAGAGTCAATTGGAAATGTTTATCAATTTATTGAAAAACATGTTCACAGTACAGGAACCAATTACTGTTAGAATTCAATTTGTAAACCCAAATTCAATTTAAAATTAAATTCAGAATTCAATTTGTAAAATTAAACACCGAAATCACTATAAATTAATCTATACTTATAATTAACAGACGTCTAAATGAGTGTCTTAATGCATATTTAGATATTTTTTATACCCACCATTTCAGGATAGAGGTATTTTCATTTTGTCATTCCGTTTGCAACATATCGAAATATCCATTTCCGACCCTATAAAGTATATATATTCTTGATCAGCAAAAAAATCTAAGACGATCTAGCCATGTCGGTCCGTCTGTCTGTTGAAATCACGCTACAGTCTTTAAATATAGAGATAATGAGCTCAAATTTTTGCACAGATTCTTTTTTGTCCATAAGTAGGTTAAGTTCGAATATGGGCTATATCGGACTTTATCTTGATATAGCCCCCATATAGACCGACCCGCCGATTAAGGGTCTTAGGCCCATAAAAGCCACATTTATTATCCGATTTAACTGAAATTAAGGATAGTAAGTTGTGTTAGGCCACTCGACATCCTTCTTCAATTTGGCTCAGATCGGTTCAGATTTGGATATAGCTGCTATATAGACGGATCTCTCGATTTAAGGCCTTTGGTCCAAAAAAAAAGCGCATTTATTGTCCGATTTTGCTGAAATTTGGGACAGCGAGTTATGTAAGGTCCTTTAACATTCTTCTTCAATTTTTCTCAGATCGGTCGAGATTTGATATAGCTGCCATATAGACCGATCTCTCGATTTAAGTATTGGGCCCATTAAAAGCGCATTTGTTGTCCGAAATTTGTAAAAGTGATTTGCGTTAGGCTCTTCGGCAATTTTTTTCAGACCGATCTCTCGATTTAAAGTCTTTGCCCCATAAAAGGCACATTTATAATCCGTTTTCGCAGAAATTTGACACAGTGACTTATGTTAGGCTCTTCAACATCAGTGTCGTACATGGTTCAGATCGGTCTATATTTGGATATGGCTACCAAAATAACCAATATATTGTTCAACAAAATTGAACAATGATTTGTGTAAACCCTAATAACCACTCAATATCAATGTCAAATGTGGTCCAAATCGGACCATATTTTGATAAAGCGGCTATGGGGGCATATATTATGCATTTTCACCGGCTTATGACGAAAGGTGGTTTACATATATACCCGAGGTGGTGAGTATCCAAAGTTTGGCCCAGCCGAACTTAACGCCTTTTGACTTGCTTAATTTAACATGATTTCGTATAACTATTTTACGAATTTTTTCGAAAAACCTATTTATTTAAGTCCAAATTCAATCGGTGGATATAGCTGCCATATAGACCCATCTCTCGATTAAAGTCTTTGCGCCATAACAGGTGCATTTTGTTCTACAAAACGGTAACCTTTTTATACCCTCCACCATAAGATGGGGGGTATACTAATTTCGTCATTCTGATTGTAACTACTCGAAATATTCGTCGGAGACCCCATAAAGTATATATATTCTTGATGGTCGTGAAATTTTATGTCGATCTAGCTATGTCCGTCCGTCTGTCCGTCCGTCTGTCCGTCCGTCCGTCTGTCCGTCCGTCCGTCTGTCCGTCCGTCCGTCCGTCCGTCTGTCTGTCGAAAGCACGCTAACTTCCGAAGGAGTAAAGCTAGCCGCTTAAAATTTTGCACAAATACTTCTTATTAGTGTAGGTCGGTTGGTATTGTAAATGGACAATATCGGT
This sequence comes from Stomoxys calcitrans, assembly GCF_963082655.1. Lineage (NCBI taxonomy): Eukaryota > Metazoa > Arthropoda > Insecta > Diptera > Muscidae > Stomoxys > Stomoxys calcitrans. The sequence goes on along the minus strand of NC_081554.1, from coordinate 144,825,546 downwards.
CCATGTTTTGATATAGCTGCCATATAAACCGATCTTGGGTCTTGACTTCTTGAGCCTCTAGAGGGCGCAATTCTTATCCAATTTAAATGAATTTTGGCACGTAGTATTTTGTTATGATATCCAATAACTCTGCCAAATATGGTTCAAATCGGTTTATAACCTGATATAGCTGTCATATAAACAGATCTGGGGACTTGACTTCTTGAGTCTCTAGAGGGCGCAATTTCTATCCGATTTGGCTGAAATTTCGCAAGACGTTTTTTATTGTTATTTTCAACATCTATGTCAAATAAAGTACAAGTCGGTTCATAACCTGATATAGCTGCCATATAAACCGATCTGGGGTCTTGACTTCTTGAGCCTCTAGAGTGCGCAATTCTTATCCAACGTGTTTTGTTATGATATCCAACAACTGTGCCAAGTATGGTTCAAATCGGTCCATAACCTGATATAGCTGCCATATAAACCGATCTGGGATCTTGACTTCTTGAGCCTCTAGAGGTCGCAATTATTATCCGATTTGACTGAAATTTTGTACGACGGATTCTCTCACGATCATTAACATAGGTGTTTATTATGGTCTGAATTGGTCTATAGGCTGATACAGCTCCCATATAAATCGATCTCTCTATTTTGCTTTTTGAGCTCACAAAGAGCGCAATTCTTATTCGAATTGGCTGACATTTTACACAGGTCTCCAACATATAATTTAATTGTGGTCCAAACCGGACCATATCTTGATATCGCTCTAATAGCAGAGCAAATCTTTTCTTATATCCTGTTTTGCCTAAGAAGAGATGCCGGGAAAAGAACTCGACAAATGCGATCCATGGTGGAGGGTATATAAGATTCGGCCCGGCCGAACTTAGCACGCTTTTATTTGTTTTTTATTAGACCCTTCAATGTCTGTGCCGAATTTGGTCCAAATCGGACCATAGTTCAATATAGATGCAATGGGTGCATAAATTATGCATACCCGAGATGGTGGGTATCCAAGGCCCGGCTAAACTTAATGCCTTTCTACTTGTTATATTTGTTTTGATTTTGCAATAAAACTAAATGTCAAATGCTTAAAAAGATGTTTTATTTAATCCTATATTACACACATAAGCAACAAAGCAGTTTAACAAAGATGAAAACACAAATAAAGTGTGATTTTTTTAAAAGCTATAGGAAAGATTTTTGAAAAAAAAAAACATACGATTCAGAATAATGAATTAATTCTTTATTTGAATCGATAGTACGGTACATATAATTGACCGTGACCTTGCCTCAAATGGTTCATCCGCTTAGTCCAATTTTGGCATACTCTTTCCAACATTTCGGCCGATTCCTCGCGAATATATGCTTCAATGTTGTCTTCCAATGCGTCAATTGAAGCGGGCTTGTCTGTATAGACATGAGCTTCAACATAGCCCCGAAAATATTAGTCTAAAGCCGTTAAATCTCACGATCTAGGAGGCTAATTGACCGGTGCCGAACGTGAAATAAAATGTTCACCGAACTCGCCTCTCAATAAGTCCATTGTTAAATACGCTGCGTGGCATGTGGCACCACCTTGATGAAACCACATGAAATGCAAGTCTAGATCTTTGGCAATCTAAAGTAGGATATCATCTCACGGTAGCGCTCACCATTTACTGTTACGTTACGATTCGCATTATCTTTGAAGAAGTACGGTCCAATGATGACACGGCCAAACAAACTTTGACTTTTTATGGGTGCATTGGTAGCTCTTGCAATGCTTCTATTGTAGCTGATCTTCACTTTAAAATCGAAAATTCTGCTTATTTACATACTCATTGAACCAAAAATGAGCTTCGTCGTAAAATGGAAGAAGCGCATGCATTTTGATAATAAAATTCAATAATTTGCAAGCGTTGTTTTTTTGTAAATTATAGACCAAACTGAAGATGTTTGACAGTGAAACAAAACACGAAACGTGCGTGAGCTGTTCGAACCAGTGTTGCCAAAAAGATAATAGCTAATAAATCACCTTTTATAAAACAGATTTGAAGAATATAAATTATAAAACGGTGATTTTTTCTATACCCACTTTGACTTTTGAATTCACAGCATTTAGCCACCAAGACAGTTTATTTTACTTCATGGTTAACCGCCCAATTATAATTTTTTGAACAGTTCTTTTTTTCAACTTAGCCTCTTAACCTAAAAAAAATCAAACATATTTTAAGGCTATTTTGCGTCTTTAACTAAGGTAGACTGTTGTCCTGTCTCAAAGTCAATTTCTTAATTTTCCATGATATTTTAACCTTCATTTTAGGTTTTTGGCTTTAATAACAAGACGTTAATTTAAGGATTTACTTACTTACCATTTAAATTAAAAATTTCTTAATATGAAGCAAAATATTTTTTACCAAAGGGATTGATTTCTTAAAAAATTGGAAAATTGATTATCCCTAAACTAAGTTTGCTAATAATTGACTCGAATCTTTAAAGTTAGGACAAAATGTTTTCAGTATACCACTACTAATTTTTACAGTGTGCTCCAATTCCTCTACTTATTATTTCAAATAATGAATTTTTCTGCTTTGCACTTTTCAAATGCACACCGGATGTAGCACATTTTCCTTTTAAACTTAGAATCTTTAAATTAAAAAATATAAAAATTTAAACACGCTACTATTTGTAAAGCTTTTCAGTGTCTTAAAGTGAGATACAACATTGCCCTTGTCCAAAGGCCATTTCCTAATATTCAACAATATTTTTAGCTTTCTGAAAAGATTGTTTTTAAAAATAAGAGGCAAAGTAAAAAAATAAGAAAAGAGGTGTTTAGTTCGGCCGGCCGAACTATAGATACCCACCACCTCGGTATATAAACCATATTTCGTCAAAATCCCGTGAAAAATACGTAATTTATGCCCACATAGCAGCTTTATCGAAATGTGTTCCGATTTGGACGAAATACTAAAAAGTACAAGTCATTGTTCAATTGTGTATAACAAAATATTGACCTTTTTCGTAGCTATATCTAAAAATGAACCGATCTGAACCATATACGACACGGATGTCGAAAAGCCTAACATAAGTCAATGTGTCAAATTTCAGTGAAATCGGATTATAAATGAGCCTTTTATGTGGCCTAGACTTTAAATCGAGATATCGGTAGCTAAATCCAAATCTAGACCGATCTGAGTAAAATAAAAGGAGAAAGTCGAAGGTCTTAACACAACACACTGTCCCATATTTCGGCGTCATCATACAATGAATGCGCCTTTTATGGGCCCAAAACCTTAAATCGAGAGACCGATCTATATGGCAGCTATATCCATATCTGGACCGATCTGGGCCTAACTCAACTCACTGTTCCAAATTTCGTCGACATCGGACAGTAAATGCGCCTTTTATGGCCTCAAAACTTTAAATCGAGAGACCAGTCTATATGGCAGCTATATTAAAATCTTGATCGATCTGGGCCAAACTTAACGAGAATTCGAAGGGCCTAATACAACTCACTATTCCAAATTTCATCGACATCGGACAATAAATGCGCACTTTATGGGACCAAAACCTTAAATCGAGAGATCGGTCTATATGTCAGCTATATCCAAATCTTGATCGACCTACGCCAAATTGCAGAAGTATGTCGAGGGGTTTAACTTAACTCACTTTCCAAATTTCGGCGACATTGGACAATAAATGCCCCTTTTATGGATCAAAAACCTCAAAACGAGAGATCGGTCATTATGGCAATTATATTCCAATCAGGATCGATCTGGGCAACATTGAGGTAGGATGTTAAAGGTCCTATTACAACTCAATGTCCGAAATTTCGGCGACTTCGGATAATAAATGCGTACATTATGGGCCCAAAACCTTAAATCGAGAGAACGGTCTATATGGCAGATATATTAAAATCTTGATCGATCTGGGCCAAATTAAGGGGGAATTCGAAATGCCTAACACAACTCACTATTCCAAATTTCGGCGACATCGGACAATAAATGCGCTTTTCATGGCCCCAAGGCCTTAAATCGAGAGATTGTTCTATAAAGCAGTTATATCCAAATCTGAACCGATCTGAGCCAACTTGACGGAGGATGTCGAAAGGCCTAACACAACTCACTGTCCCAAATTTCGGCGAAATCGGGTAATAAATGCGCCTTTTAAAGGCCCAAGACGTTAAATTGAGAGATCGGTCTATATGGCAGCTTTATCCAACTCTGAACCGATCTGACCCAAATTTAAAAAGATGTCGATGGGCCTAACACAACTCACTATCCCAAATTTTGGCATAATCGGGCTATACATGCGCCTTTTATGGGCGCAAGACCTTAAATCGAGAGATCAGTCTATATGGCAGCTATATCCAAATCTATACCGATCTAAGCCAAATTGAAAAAAAATATGTTGATGGGCCGATCACAACTCACTGACCCCAATTTTGACAAAATCGGATAATAAATGTGGCTTTTATGGGCCTAAGACCCAAAATCGGCGGATCGGTCTATATGGGGACTATATCAAAATATAGTCCGATATAGCCCATCTTCGAACTTAACCTGCTTATGGAAAAAAATGGATCTGTGCAAAGTTTCAGCTCAATATCTCTATTTGTAAAGACTGAAGCGTGATTTCAACTAGATCGTCTCAGATTTTTATGCTGATCAAGAATATATATACTTTATGGGGCCAGAAATGGGTATTTCGATATGTTGCAAATGAAATGACAAAATGAATATGCCCCCCTCCTTCGGTGGTGGGTATAAACATTTCAGTAAATTTTTCTTTAAAGTCGAAAAATCCGACAACCTTAAATTCAGTTATCTTTAGCTCGAATCTTTAAAGTTAGGACAACATTATTATACCCTCCACCATAGAATGGGGGTATACTAATTTCGTCATTCTTTTTGTAACTACTCGAAATATTCGTCTGAGACCCCATAAAGTATATATGTTCTTGATCGTCGCAACATTTTATGTCGATCTAGCCATGTCCGTCCGTCCGTCTGTCTATTGAAAGCGCGCTAACCATCGAAGGAGTAAAGCTAGGTGCTTGAAATTTTGCGCAAATACTTCTTATTAGTGTAGGTCGTTTGGGATTGTAAATAGGTCATATTGGTTCATATTTTGATATAGCTGCCATACAAACCGATCTTGGATCTTGATTTCTTGGGCGCAATTCTTTCCGATTGGAATGAAATTTTGCTCGACGTGTTTTGTTATGATATTCAATAACTTTGCCATGTATGGTAAATAATCGGTCCATAACCTGATGTAGCTGTCATATCAACCGATCTTGGGTCTTGACTTCTTGAGCTTCTAGAGGGAGAAATTCCTATTCGATTTGGCTGAAAATTTCCATGACGTATTTTATTATGACTTTCAACAAATGTATAGAATAGGGTTCAAATCGTTTCATAACCTGATATAGCTTCCGTATAAATCGGTCTGGGATCATGACTTTTTGAGCCTTTATATGTCGCAATTATTATCCGATTTGCCTGAAATTTTGTACGACGGATCCTCTCATAACGATCAATATACGTGTTTGTTATGTTCTGAATCGGTCTATAGCGTGATACAGCTCCCATATAAATCCATCTCTCTCTTTTACTTCTTGAGCCCCCAAAGGGCGCAATTCTTATTCGAATTGGCTGACATTTTATACAGGTCTCCAACATATAATTTGATTGTAGACCAAACCGGACCATATCTTGATATCGCTCTAATAGCAGAGCAAATCTTTTCTTACATCCTTTTTTGCCGAAGAAAAGATGTCGGGAAAAGAACTCGACAAATGCGATCCATGGTGGAGGGTATATAAGATTCGGCCCGGCCGAACTTAGCACGCTTTTACTTGTTTTTATTCTGGTATGACTTTCAACAACCATGCCAAGAATTGTCCAAACCAGTCCATAACCTATATAAACCCATCCTCCTATTTTGCTTCTTGAGCTTCAAGAAAGCACCAGTTTTATCGGATGAAGCTGACATTTTGCGCTTTAACTTTTACTCTGACACTGAGCCAAGGAATGCTAACTTTAAAAATCACTTCGTTATCTGCACGACAGATTGGTTAAGGTATTTCTTTCTGCAGGGACAATGCAAAAAATAAATTTTAAAAGGAATCACAGAAAACTACATTCAATTAATTGCAAGACTTAAAATGATGCTTTAAATAATTTTCATTATTTCCTGTACACTATTTACTTTATGATGATTTTCTTATAAAGTTTTGCTTATGGTTATTTTGTGTTAAAATGTCCATATAGAATATTTATCTGTGATTTATAAAACGTACTTTAAAATTGAGTCATGTTGCCGTTTTTTTCCACTTCTGCATTTTTTTCTTGCTTGTGATGTCCCATTTTTATGGCCATGTTGTAATACTTAAAATGTTTATGACTTGCAGAAACGGCAACAAAAACAGACACACTTAACAGCCAGATCGCTGGAAAAAAAAGAAGAAAATGAACAATCCCGGCAACAACAGCAACTTAAAAATACACTTTTTGTTAAATTTTATGTTGTTCTATAAAACTACAAAGAAACACTTAAAAGCGTTGCCATTTCTTGCTCTCTCTCCGGCAATAGTAGCGGCCCTCTGAAAGTTGGGAAGTCATCACTGCCCCCTCAGCGGCTAGGGGTTTTGCATCCACCTTACTAAATAGTCGTAATAAAGCAACATTTGCCAGCTATGAACAGTTTTTGGTATGGAATAAACAATACAAAAATACATTGAAATGTTTATATGCCTTTTTACTTGCGTTTTTTTATTTTTTTGAAGGGAAAAACTAAAAAGCATTGTAAGTATAAAATGTGGTTGTGGTTGATTTTATGACAGCATGTTAAATAATGTTTACTTTACATGACTAGAGAAGAGGTGATTTGACGTTTTGTCTGGGAGGGGCCAGATGTATCAAATATATACTTACGGTTTATAAACATGTTTAAAAGCTTTGTACACATTTTAAAGATACATTGAATATAAATAGTTGTAAAATTTTATATTGAACATGTATACTGAAAATTCGAAAGATGTTATAAGTTTGCTGGGTGATTTTAAAATAATTTGTTTATTTGTAAGTCCTTATGTTCTTTGAAATCGATTGATTCTTAAATTCGACAGTTGTATACAACTTTGAAGTTCCATGAAGCATACATTCCACCCTTAGAAAAAACCATACAAGGCTTTATCAATATGGATCCCATCAGTTCTTGAAGCCTAGTACTGACCTCATTCACAGCGAAAATGCCTATTAAATTATTGCGAAATCCAACGGATTCTTTTCTTTGTCAGAACACAAACAAAAGTCAAACAGTAAGACACAACAAAGACAACAATATGGAAGCAGAGTTGATTCCGCCCATTTCGGGAGCATTAAATTAAATTTGCAATCAAACTTGTGCGAAATTTATCCTGATGCAGCGACATGTCGCTACTATTTTGCTCACAGAACTCAGTACCACTTGTTCGGAATGTGTTCGTATTATCTTCGTCACCATTTTTTTTATAATGCGTAAATAGACGTAATCACATCAGTCAAAAACCGTTAATAAATCAATAAGACTTTTTGTGAAGAAAACGTTCTATACATTCCCCGAGCGTTCACATTCTGACTACGTTCGGTGCACAGATTAACAAAAATTTTTACCTTGCATTTTCAACCACAAATGTTCATAACTCAATTAGTTTTTTTCTGAACGAAACATGTTATACTTTCCCCCAGCGTACACATTCTGACATCGTCCGGTTCACAGATATTGTGGTTCTTGCTGGGTTCAGTTATAATATCCCAACTTTCAGAAGGCCGCTACTAGTACCCGGGGAACTTGAATCTGTGAGTATACCCCTACACCGAACGAAAAATGTATACCAACGGTAACGATTAGAAAGTAATACCAAAACAATGTCGTACGGCTTGGATGATGTGAAGAGCATTATAAATACCATACGGTATTGTTTTAATTCATTAATTCATGGTGTTGCTTTGCTATCAATATCATTGATACCATATGGTATCAATTTTTCTTTCGGTGTACCAACATTTATGCTTAATCTTCAATTAAAGCGTACAATATGGTCACAAATAAGGGCCTGTGAATTCGCCAAGGTTATATGATGCTGAGAATCGAACTTGTGGGCATCAATACACCACATGACTATGTGCTTACATCGTAAATGGGAACCAAATCTCATTCCCACTTAAATTCTTATTCATTCCGGAAGCTACTTCTGTTGCGAATTAATTTGAATTATTTTTGATTTGACGTATATTTTGAATTCTCTTATTTGCAACGTATAAATTTGGATATTTTGCATTATTTTGTTTGAATACAACTGTTTACATGCCCCATGTTCACATTACTTGTTTACATGCCCCTTTATGTATATGCCATGCCTTTGACGTTTTCAATGCAACACTATGGTCCGCGCGAATGTGAATGCACTGACGACCGAGTAGAGTAAGCATTATATTATAAGCACATCGAATTTCATTCAATTTCCTATAGATAATAAAACAATGGCCCACAACGATTTGCACTTTTCAATACACATCATTATAACCCAATCTAAATGCAGGCCTAAAACTACTCACTGTTTCAAATTTCAAAGAAATTGGATAAAACATAAAGCTTTTATGGGCTTCAGATCCTTTATCGGGAGGTCGGTCTATCTATCAGGTGTTGGGAGGCCTAAAACTACTCACTGTTTCAAATTTCAGCGAAATGGGTTAATAAATAAAGCTTTATGGGCTTCATACCATTTATCAGGAGACGGTTTATATGGCAGATATATCTAAATATAGTTCGATCTGAAACATATTTGGGTCAGATGTTTAGAGGCCTATAAGTACTCACTGTTTTAAATGTCAGCGAAATCAGATAAAAAAAGCATCTATATCTAAATACGGTCCGACCTGAACCATATTTAGGTCAGATGTCGGTAGGCCTAAAATAACCCACTGTTTTAAATATCAGCCAAATCGGGTAATAAATAAAGCTTTTATGGGCATCAGACCCTTTATCGGGAGATAGGTCTATATGGCAGCTATATCCAAATATAGTCCGATCTGAACCATATTTGTTTCACAACGCTTTGCACTTGTCAATGCACATCATTGTAACCCAATCTAAACGCAGGCATAAAACTACTCACTGTTTCAATTTTTGCGATATTGGATAAAACATAAAATTTTTAGGGGCTTCAGACCTTTTATCGGGAGGTCAGTCTATCGGTCAGGTGTCGGGAAGCCTTAAACTACTCACTGTTTCAAATTTCAGCAAAATCGGGTAATAAAATAGCATTTATGGGCATTAGACCCTTTACCCCCAGATCGGTCTATATAGCAGCTATATCAAAATACGATCCGATTTAGCCCGTGCCAAATTTCAACTCAATATCTCAATTTTTGAAGGCTGTAAAGTGATTACAACAGATGGACGGACAGACGGACCGACACACAGACATAGTTAAATCGTCTTAGAATTTAACGACGATCCGAAATATATATTCTTTGTAGGGTCGGAAATTGATATTTCGATCTAACGGACAAACGGCAAACGGACAAAACTGACTGATGTGAGTTATATCCTTGATGTTCCTATATTGACCACCGTGGCGCTTTGTTTTACAGCTCACCCTATGACGCCAAACGAATCGTTATAATTTTGGGGGTATTGCAGCCTACACTGATTTTTGTTCCTAAGTTAATTACATCACAAAGTATTCTGCTGTGTGATTGATCGACTATTTTAGAGTGAAGTGGTACTCTAGATATATGATGAGAGGATATCCGATTCAATCTGTCAGAGTTTCAAAGAAATTGGTTTAGCCGTTTTTGAGTCTATACGGAACAAACAAATTTGTTTTTATACCCTCCACCATAGAATGGGGGTATATTTATTTCGTCTTTCCGTTTGTAACTCATACATATATTCTTGCTCGTCTTGACGTTCTAAGTCGATTAAGCCATGTCGATTCATCTGTCCTTCCGTCTGTTTGTCGAAAGTTAGGCGCTTGAACTTTTGCTTATATATTTCTTATTAGAGCAGGTCAGTTGGGAGTGTAAATGGGCCAAATCGGTTCATGTTTTTGTATAGCTGCCAAATAAACCTATCTCAGATTTTGACTTCTACTGGAGGGTGCAATTCTTATTTGATTTGGCTAAAGTTGCAATTTGCAAGTAGCGTTTTGTTATGACTTCCAACAATTGTGCTAAGTATGGTTCATATCGGTTCATAATGCTATATAACTACCATATAAACCGATATGGGAACTTGACTTCTTGAGCATTTACAGTGCGGAATTCTCATCCGATGTGGTTGAAATTGTGCGTAAGGTTTTTCGTTATTACTTCCAACAACTGTGCTAAGTATGGTTTAAATTGGTTCATAACCTGATATGGCTGCCATATAAGCCGATCTAGGATCTTGACTTCTTGAGCCTCTAGAATGCGCAGATAAAGCTTAAATTTAGCATGAAGTTTTTTGTTTCGTCTTCCAACAACTATGCCAAGAAAGGTCTAAATCGATTCATAACCTGACATAGCTCCCATATAAACCGATCTCCCGATTTGGCTGAAATTATGCTTAATGACTTCCACCATGGTCTCCATCCAAAGCATGTATGGCCTGAATCGGTCCATAACCTGTTTTAGGTTTAATAGCATGGCAAATTTTATACGTTATCCTTTGATTGCCTATAAAGAGATACCGGGCAAAGAACTTGATAAATGCGATCAATGGTGGATGGAATATAAGATTCGGCCCGACCGAACTTGGCAAGCTTTTATTTGATATATCCATGCACATAGACAGCTAGATGAAACAAAAATTCTTAAATAGTCATCAAAATAGTCAATCAAAATCGCGGGCGGGCGAATGTTGAGAACCCACCACCATGGATTTTGCTAAAAATTTATACAAACCAAATTTAGGCAAAGACATACCAAACTTCTGTCAAACCAACAAAAATTAAAGGAACCGAATAAGAATAATCAAGAGATCGTATAAAATGGGAGCTATATCAGGTTATAGACTGACTTGCACCGTACTTGGCACAGTTGTTGGAAGTCATAATAAAGCCTTAAGTGAGATCGGTTTATAAGGACTATACCCAAATCTGAACCGAAATGGCCCATTTGCAATCCCCAAATTGCAAATTTTGCTTATGAACATTCCACTTAGGAACAGGAGCAATACCCAACCTATATCAATATAAAGTAGCACGCGTAAGGCGGCTAGCTTTACGCGTTCGACCGCTATCGTGATTTCGACAGACGGACGGACATGGTTAGATCGTCGAAGAATGTCGAGACGATTCAGAAATATATACGATTTATTAGTATACCCTCATCCAATGGTAGTGGGTGTAAAAATTATAACGTATTTCTTACATCGGCTAAAATTGTTATTTTGCATTCACAATCTGGAAGCCACAGTAGCGCTGAGGTTTGCATGTCCGCCTTTGACGCTGAACGCATGGATTCGAATCCTGACGGGAATATTAGAACAAAATTTTGTGGGGATGTTTGAGGTAGTTGTGAGGTTAGGTTAGGAAGGGTTGAAAAGAGGGTTCGGATAATTTATAAATACTAAAAGTAACCTTAAAAAAAGAAAATCTAAGTTATAAATTCCGCGCAACTTACAATACAAAATCCTAAATTGTTTTCCATACCGCGCCCCTATGTTGGTTCATGGCTGGTATTGTGTGCCCACCTAAGTACCGGTGTCTGTTGGCCGCTAAAGCCGGGCAATGACATATAAGATGCTCCAACGTCTCATAGTCTTCCCCACATGCCCTACACATGCCATCAATTGCCGCACCGATTTTGCATAATTGAGCTCGTAGTCTTATGTGTCCTGTTTTGATACCGAAAGCTTTACTGACCCCCATCTTACTTTCTTTCAGTAATAACAGAAATAGTCACAATTCGGATCTCCCCATAGAATTTTCGCCGTCCTACCGAATGTTTTGCTTTTCCACAGTTTTCTCTGTGGAGCTCTGCTCTTTCGTAGCCCACGCCGACTGCGTCGACCCGAAAGGCTTCTGGTTAACTGGAAGCCTTTCGGTTTATTTATGGCAGTCCTCTGGCCTTCACTGGCAAATAGTCTGCTTTTTCATTCCTCATTATTCCGTTATGGCCCGACACCCAAACGATGCAATTGGTACCATCCTCAGAGATGACATTACTCTCCTTTTTACACTCCAAGACAGTTCGTGACCTTACAGTTCTGATTGTTATTGCCCTAATGGCTAGTTTAATGTCAATAAAGATGTTCACACTCGATGTCCTCGCTTGAAAAACACGACACCTCACGCATTCCGTGATCGCTCGGATCTCTGCCTGCAGCATCGTATTATGGTCAGGCAGTCTAAAAAGATCTCAGTCCCTGGGTTCTCAATTTAGGCCCACAGGCCCACAGGCCCACTCTATCCTCTAGCTTTGATCCATCCGTGTAACATGATGATCCAGATATTTGTGAGGTACTACGCCCCGTTAAAGCTTCTCCCGTTCGGACTCGGCTATAAAAATAAAAATTTTTAAAATTTTGTTAGAAAAATATTTTGTTTTGTAATGAATATATTAAATTTCATGGAAATAGGTCAAGGGAATCGAGTGGGTTAACCCACATTACATTGTTATTTCTATATGGGATTATAAATATGTTTATCCTTCATGTTTGCACCCAAATTTCATTGCCGATACCAAAGACAGATTTTCTCTCAGGACTATATTCAAATCTCAAGAGTGAGGAGCATTTAAATTACATACGCACTTTCATTCACTTAGTTTTACGTTGTACTAAGAAACACTTGACACAGTTAAATGCCAAATCATTTCAAATTTGAACGATAAATATCAATATCCTCCATAATAATACTCCAAATCTCTTAAATCCCAAAAATTTTCTCCAACAGTGATTTATTTAGATTTGGAGCTCCTCGTAAAGCATGAGTAGTTGTCGTACAATTCAATACATTTTCCATTTTCAATTCAGCAACGTGTGTGACTTACGTTACGTCTTAGGCAAATGCTTTTTCATGGGGGGTCGGGGAAAGGGGCAGTCGGAGAAAAGTAATAAATTCACTCATAGAACCGACAAAAGGAATGCTTAAGCAGCACTTTTCCTTGATTGTTTATTTCTCGCCGAGGAAACAAACAATAAAAGATGTTGCCTTTCCAAGGGGAGGAAGGTTAAGACACTGCTCCATCCCCGCCCCACCAACAAAAATACAATGAAATAAAAAATTTAAATAATTTCCTAAATTCTTGAGAGCATTTACTTTAAAATGTCAAAATCGATTATATACTTGACAAGCACAACAGAACAGCGACAGCGCCAGCAGGAGCAACATCAAGGACATCGACAAGAACAATGGCAACAAGCGTCAGAAACAGCAGTAGTAACAGCGTTTGATGGTAATGGCAATACCAGTGACATCAAACGGGAAAGGAGGAGTTGATGTTGTAGTGTGCCAATTTCCAAAGCAAAAGGGCCAAAGTGTCAACAGTTTGGCCATGCTTGTTTGTAGTGCTACAAGATGGGCAGATTCCTTAGCTCGCAGATACATAGATGGGTGGGGGATATTGCTATGCCAAAAGTGTCAGTTGAATGGGGAAGGGGCTGAAGGTCGACAGAGTTAGCATGACAGTAGGCAATTCGTTGCTCAGACAGCCTCCCCAATTTAAATGCGAGTGTTAATAATATTGCGTAAATTTGTTAAGGCTTATTATTTTACGACAGTTTCCTTTTGCCGATTTAAGCGTCATTTGGTGTTAGCATAAAAAGTGTTTGCCACCACCACAGCTTGCTCTTTCTAAAGAAAATTGAAAGGGGCTCAAAACTATTGGTGATTGCCTAGGGTAATAGGGGGCGAAGTAAAATTGAATGAAAAATTGCTTAAAGCCATAAAACTCACACAAAAGCAAATGTAATGAAATCTAAATGTGTTTTAATAGAACCCACATTTTATTTCAACCAAACGCATGCATAGGAGCGGGAAGGAAAGTAAAAATCTTGTTACAGATTAAGAAAAAAATAGCAAAGAAAAGTTTACTCTCGACCACCATTGGCAATGGGGTGTTAGGGGTTGATAACAAAAAAAAAGTCTTATAAAGTTGATATATTGCAAATCGTTTTAAAAAGAATTTAATTAAAATAAATTAAAATTTGTTTATTTGTTTCATGTTTCAGCTATAACACATGCAGAAAAAATGTAAGTAACCAATGAAATTTTTTTCCCTTTCTTTCTGGCAATTATATTACGACAAAAAAGCAGAAATTGACACGTTTACATTTTTAAAAACTGTATAGGACGATTACTTTTTTATACCCACCACCGAAGGATGGGGGTATATTCATTTTGTCATTCCGTTTGCAACACATCGAAATATTCATTTCCGACCCTATAAAGTATATAAATTCTTGATCAGCATAAAAATCTAAGACGATCTTGACATGTCTGTCCGTCTGTCTGTTGAAATCACGCTACAGTCTTTCAAAACAGAGATATTAAGCTGAAGTTTTGAACAGATTTTTTTTTCGTCCATAAGCAGGTTAAGCTCGAAGATGGGCTATATCGGACTAGATCTTGATATAGTCCCATATAACCTGATCCACCGATTTAGGGTCTTATGCCCATAAAAGCCACATTTATTATCCGATTTTGCTGAAATTTGGGACAGTGAGTTGTGTTAGTTCCTTTAACATCCCTGGTAATTTGGCAGGGATCGGTCCAGATTTAGATATAGCTGCCATATAGACCGATCCTCCGATTTAGGGTCTTAGGCCCATAAAAGCCATATTTATTATTCGATTTTGCTGAAATTTGGGTAGTGAGTTGTGTTACGTCCCTCAACATTCGCCTTCATCGGATCAGATTTGGATATAGCTGCCATATAGACCGATCTCTCGATTTAAAGTTCTGGGCCTATAAAAGGCGCATTTATTGTCCGATGTCGCTGAAATTTTAGACAGCGACTTGTGTTAAGCCATTCGGCATCCTTCCACATTTGGATTTAGCTGCCATATAGACCGATCTTTCGATTTAATGTTTTGGACCCATAAAAGGCGCATTTATTGTCCGATGTTGCCGAAATTTGGGACAGAGAGTTGAGTTAAATCCCTCCACACATTTCTCCAATTTGGTATGGATCGATCAAGATTTGTATATAGCTGCCATATCGACCGATAACTCGATTTAAAATCTCGGCCCCAAGAAAAGGCACATTTATAATCCGATTTAACTGAAATTTGACACATTGACTTATGTTCGGCTTTTCGACATCCATGTTGTATATGGTTCAGATCGGTTTATTTTAAGATATGGCTACTTAAAAGACCAATATTTTTATACCCACCACCGACGGATGGGGTATATTCATTTAGTCATTCCGTCTGCAACACATCGAAATATCCATTTCCGACGCTATAAAGTATATATATTCTTGATCAGCGTAAAAATCTAAGACGATCTAGACATGTCCGTCTGTCTGTTGAAATCACGCTACAGTCTTCAAAATTAGAGATATTGAGCTGAAACTTTGCACAGATTCTTTTTTTTTGTCCATAAGCAGGTTAAGTTCGAAGATGGGCTATATCGGACTATATCTTGGTATAGCCCCCATATAGACCGATCCGTCGATTTCGTGTCTTAGGCCCATAAAAGCCACATTTATTATCCGATTTTACTGAAATTTAGGACAGAGAGTGTTGTTAGGCCCTCCGAAATCCTCCATCAATTTGGCCCAGATCGGTCCAGATTTGGATATAGCTGCCATATAGACCGATCCTCCGATTTAGGGTCTTAGGCCCATAAAAGCCACATTTATTATCCGATTTTACTGAAATTTAGGACAGTGAGTGTTGTTAGGCCCTTCGAAATCCTCCATCAATTTGGACCAGATCGGTTTAGATTTGGATATAGCTGCCATATAGACCGATCCTCCGATTTATGTTCATAGGCCCATAAAAACTACATTTATAACCCGATTTTGCTGAAATTTGGGACAGTGAGTTGTGTTAGGCCCTACGACATCCTTCGTCAATTTGGCCCAGAACGGTTCAGATTTGGATATAGCTGCCATATAGACCGATCTCTCGGTTTTAGGTTTTGGGGCCATAAAAAGCGCATTAATTGTCCGATGTTGCCGAAATTTAGGACAAAAAGTTAAGTTAAGCCCCTCCACATATTTTTGCAATTTGGTCTAGATCGATCAAGGTTTTCATATAGCTGCCATAAAAACCGATCTCTCGATTTAAAGTCTTGGCGCCATAAAAGGCGCATTTTTAATCCGATTGCACTGAAATTTGACACACTGACTTATGTTATGCTTTTCGACATCCACGTCGTATATAGTTCAGATCGCTTTATTTTTAGATATAACTACTAAAAAGACCAATATTTTGTTATATACAATTGAACAATAACTTTTACTTATTAGTATCTGGTCCAAATCGGAATATATATTGATAAAGCTGCTATGCGGCATAAGGTATGAATTTTGCACCGGATTTTGAGGAAAGGTGGTTCACATATATATCCGAGGTGGTGGGTATCCAAAGTTCGACCCGGCCGAACTTAACGCCTTTTTACTTGTTTGCTTTTGCCTAAGAAGAGTTGCCGGGAAAAGAACTCGACAAATGCGATACATGATGGAGGGTTTATAAGATTCGGCCCGGCCGAACTTAGCACGCTTTTACTTGATGTTGTTATAATCGAGTTCCTACCAATGGTTTCTCTGGGTGCATGTGTGCCAAATTCGGTTTAAATCTCTTCGGATTTAGATATAACTCCAATACATAATTTCGTCCGATTTTAACACATATATTGTAATCATTTACTTCGTTTGTTAACCGATCTTCAAAAAAAATTTTTCATTAAGGTTCCTCTTCAGATCACTGGTAACCATCACAGAATTCTGTTCATATTTAGATAGAACTCCCATATATGACCAAATTGTACCACAAAAGTATGTGCGGATTATGGTCGAAATTCTTCATTTAAAATTTAAGCAAATTTTAGTTTCGACGACTTAGCCTGCATACCCAATGTGGTGTAGTTTATCAAAAAGTTGGCTTCGCCCGTCCTTTTAAAAATTAATTATGCCTTTAAGTTCTTTTGCTTTCGCATATATAAATACCTACTTAGGTAGGGAGATTTTTTTATAGCGCAGAATATTTTCAAACAATGCACACTACTGCATACTCGTACTTACCAACACTGATTGCTAGCTGACTGACCATTACTTAATGAGAAAACTAATAACTTGTCATTTCAGAGTAAACCATTTTGGTCATGCACTATCTACCAAATGGAAGAGATACAAGAGATAAATAAACTAAATGAATCAATTTTTCGTGTAACAATGTAACTTTTGCTGTAAACAAAACCAATTTTGATATAAAAGAATTTTTGAACTTAAACATAAAGGAGGCATACTTTACCACAGACGAAGTTCCTTAAGGTTCTGCAATAAACGAAGTGACTTTCACATCAAATACAATAGTAGCAAATTCTCTATTAACGTTCAACAGTGGAGTGGCATAAAATGCGCATGTATATTATTACGAAATTTCGGTGAAATTTGAAACAGTGTTCTATATTAGATCCATCATCGTCTCATCCAGAGGAGAATTATTTTAATATGCTCCTATGTGCGATCCCACGAGTTAAGGTCTTGAATCCATAAAATGATAATATGTTATTCCATTTAACTGAAATTTCGAACAGTAAGCGCCATTATATATAGAAATCCGTGACGAATATAGTCTGGAGCGGACCATGTTAAGCTGCAGCTTCCCAATTTAACGTCTTAGATTTAAATAAGTAAAAGCGTGTAAAAGCGTAAGTTCGACCGGGCCGAATCTTATATACCCTCCACCATGGATCGCATTTGTCGAGTTCTTTTCCCGCCATCTCTTCGTAGGCAAAAACAAAAAAGGATATAAGAAAAGATTTGCTCTGCTATTAGAGCGATATCAAGATATGGTCCGGTTTGAACCACAATTATATTATATGTTGGAGACCTGTGTAAAATGTCATCCCAATCGAATAAGAATTACGCCCTTTGGGGGCTCAAGAAGTAAAATGGAGATATCGATTTATATGGGAGCTGTATCGGGCTATAGACCAATTGAGATCATAATAAACACGTATGTTAACGATCATGAGAGGATCCGCCGTACAAAATTTCAGGCAAATCGGATAATAATTGCGACCTCTAGAGGCTCAAGAAGCCAAGATCCCAGATTGGTTTATATGACAGATATATCAGATTTTGAACCGATTTTAAGTTTATTTGGTACAGTTGTTGAAAGTAAGAATAAAATACGTCATACAAAATTTCAGCCAAATCGGATAGGAATTGCGCCCTCTAGAAGCTCAAGAAGTCAAGTCCCCAGATCTGTTTATATGACAGCTATATCAGGTTATGAACCGATATGATCCATACTAAGCACAATTGTTGGAAGTAATAACAAAATACTTCGTGTAAGAGGCTAGAGGCTCAAGAAGTCAAGACCCAAGATCGGTTTGCATGGCAGCTTTATCAAAACATGGTCCGATATGGCCCATTTACAATACCAACCGACCTACACTAACAAGAAGTATTTGTGCAAAATTTCAAGCGGCTAGCTTTACTCCTTCGGAATTTAGCGTGCTTTCGACAGACAGACGGACGGACGAACGGACAGACGGACGAACGGACAGACGGACGGACATGGCTAGATCGATACAAAATGTCGCGGCGATTAAGAATATATTTACTTTATGGGGTCTCAGACGAATATTTTGAGTAGTTACAAACAGAATGACGAAATTAGTATACCACCCATCCTATGGTGGAAGGTATAAAAATTAACAAAATTTCCTTCTGATTTGTGGAAGTTTTGATAAGAGATAGTGGGCATCCAAACTTAGACCGGTGAAGCTAAATGGAGTCTCTTTTGTTTATTTGATATTCTTTAAAGCAATATTTAATCCAGGTGCTTCAGAGAAAAAGAGGAGTTAGTTTTATTAATTTCCCCTTAATCGGATATAGGGTCTAAAGTACTCATATTGGGCAACCTTCGGCGACTTAAATCAATAAGAAATATCTGTGCAAAATTTCAAAATGTAAGTTTTGTTAGTTATTATTGCTTACACTCACTATCTCGTGAATAGTCAATTTGTTGCAAGTACTAAATTTCGTTTTTAGAGCAATTCCAATAATATAAACAAGTGTAATCACTGGCGACGATTTCTACACTTCTTTACTTCCAAATACTTATGTGATGATTGATCAATTACTATTCCCAGTTTTACTTTTTGGTTATCCCCTTTTAGATCTGCTTGAGTGCTAATTCATTGAAGCTTCAAATTTGCGCTTAGCCAATATTTAAACTTCATTCATGTACAAAAAGTAGCTCTTTTATTTTACACTTTACTTAGGAAAATATCCGTTTTAGTTAAAAAAACAACAACTTTTTTCTCTCACTTGTAATAGAAAGCAGCAAGAAACCATCTGATTTAGGTTTAATGATAATGGCTGATTCTTTTTTCGTCTACCCCATTCACATCAAAAATCAACGTTTTTTTTCATGTGCGGCTAACCCTGTAAATCCTGTGCTTTCATCAAACTTTAATCAATTCTTTGCCAGGCACACATATACTCACACTACGGCTCTCTTAAAAGTAGCCCTAATCTTTGTTGTGAACACTCGGCGGAAGTAGTCAGCCATAACGGTTCCATATAGATGTTAAGCCACACATACACAAGTAAAGTCTCGCTACGCAAGAGTGAACATTTTTTAGACATGCATATAAGTATGAGTAGGCGTATATATTTTATCCTCCTGCACCCAGGCGTTTCTTTGTGTATCCTTTTCCCATAAAGACAAGCTAAAATTGTCCCTAGAAATGCTATTTAGTTAAAAGAGGCTTAAATTTATAATAAAACTTAGAGGCATACCATGTCAATGAAGTTCGACTTTTGTATTAAGCCTTTATATTTTTATATTTGTAACCACAGAATGGGCATACTACAGTCTGTCTCTCTAGAAATGTGTTTTATATACAAAATCTATCATTTTTCTTGGCTTAGAGATGAGGACTGTTGCAATTGGAAGATATCGTTTTAGATGTGTATATAGCTCCCACTTGGAAAAATATTGCAATAATATGGTCATTTTTATAACCAATCCTCGAGAAATTTATCGCGAAGAGTTCTACAACGACTCCTGACATTACTAAAGATTTTCATGGGATTGATTTCCAGATTTTGATATATCTCTTACATGTATCGAACTATTTTACTAAAGCCTTTACAAGCGCATTTATGAACCGATCTTAACTGCACAACGTGTTCCTTTTTGACATCGAAATCTCTTCAAGCTTATTTGTAGTTCCTTTATATATTCTGGTCCAAGTTTGAGTTTAATATTGCAATAATTTGGTCATTTGTTAACCGATGATCACGCAATTCGGCATTTAGCATTATCTTTTGATTGTAGAAATTTGTAGAAGGTTAGGTAAGGCAGTCTGCCAAAATACTCCCTTAGATGTTTTCGTCCATTGCGATACTACTGGAGCAAGAGAAGAAATGTGCCTTCTACAGGGTGCGCCAGAGAAACTATTTGCAAAACTCCCGAGCGGTGAGTTGGGCGGGGAGGGAGTCGAAACGGGGCGCATCTGGAGGGGAAGTCCACAAATTTATTTCTCTCTCCAGAGCAGTGGGCCTTCACTGACTTGAGCTTCTTTTCTAACGGTCGCTCACTTGTTGCAACAAAATGTACCTTCCGGAATAATTGGATCTTATATTTTGAAAGAAAACGAGCGCGCAGTTACCATGAATACAGGAAAATGAATAAAAGTTAGAAACGTGTGATTTCTGCAGCACACATGGCACGAGTCTCAATGAATTTGTGCTCTAATTGCCGCACTCCAGATTTGAGTCCATGCGATTTCTTTTTACAGGGTTATTTGAAATCCCTGGTTTATGTCTATCGACCAGGGACTATAGCACACGTCAAGAACATTCACGACTGCCAACATACTGATTGATATGCTGCAGAGAGTGGACACAAATTTAAATATTCTTCTTGACTAGATCCGGCCAGACGGAGCGAGAACTCACCAACGTTTTAAGGATGCAACGCTACATTTCATTTGAATGTTGATCATCAAAAGCAATAAGTTTGTATCGGCCTCGATACCAGCCTGAACCCAGACAAGGACGTCAAAGTTTACAGATGACAGTCCATTAACTATCCCACATCAACTCATCCTACACAGTAAAGCAATCTATAATCTAAGATTTATCTTAGATAAACCCATAATCTAAGATTTATCCTTATTCGTAGGTTTTTAGCAATTACAATGAGCCACAGACCCAAAACTATAAAATAAAGATGCTATCATTACTTTAGATTTTTTTCTCCAATTGGAGTCGAGCTTAATGACCATGAGAATTATGTTAAGCAGAAAGATTGGATTATTGAAAAGTTACTGAAAAAGTTTCCTCATCAACAGATCCTTGAAGCAGAAAGTTTGGATCATTGTAAAGTTTTATTAGTTTGAAAAGAGGGTGAGGATATTAATCCGCCCATGCCATTAGGGACATACACCTAAGCCAGTAATCGGCTTGTTGTGCGCTCTTATTACTAAATAAATGGTGATTTTTTAACTATTATCTTTTTGGCATCCATGGTTTAAATGGCTCACGCACGTTTCGTGTTTTGTTTCACTATCAAACATCTTTAGTTTGGTCTATAATTTAACTATAAATAGTCTAACAAACGAACAACGCTTGCAAATTTATAGGCTTGACCGTAATTCTTTGAAGATGATGCGAATCGTAACTTAACTGTGAATGGTGAGCGCTACCGTGAGATGGAATCTTACTTTTTTTGCCTAAAATGCAAGAGCTTGACTTGCATGACATGCGGTTTCCACAAGACGGTGCCACATGCCACACAGCACGCGTAACTATGGAATTATTGAGAGGCAAGTTCGGTGAACATTTTATTTCATGTTCCGTACCGGTCAATTGGCACCTAGATCGTGCGGTTGAACGGCTTTAAATTATTTTTGTGGGGCTATGTTAAAGCTCATTTCCATACAGACAAACCGACTTCAATTGACGCCTTGGACGACAACATTGAAGCATTTATTTGTGCGATACCGGCCTAAATGTTGGAAAGAGTATGGCAAAATTGGACTAAGCGGATGGACCATTTGCATGAAATAATCTTCAAACATTCAATTATATGGATCCTACTATATATTCAAATAAAGATTTCATGCATTTTTTTTTTTTTTTAATTTTATTTATTTACTTATGATAGTAATACAAAAGCCTTCGCGGCCAAAAACGGATTGCTAAGAATACATTCACAAATACAAAAATGTATACCTATATGTATATACAAACTTTATACATAATCAAATTCATATACGAAAATTCAATTAGCTCCCCAGCCTTAAATATGCACTCAATTTCAAATTAAAAGTTTAAAAAGTCCTTGCCCGGTTAGCATTCCAAAAAAAAAAAGAAATCCAAAAAAGCAGATAAGTGGAATCAAAAGAAAAACAAGTCTAGAAGTTTAAGCATTATTAGAATGTGAAAAGATTCGTAGCTCAGTTGGCAATAAATTCCAACAACTCGCCAAACGAATTGCAAGAGATCTCTAACTTATAGACCTGCATATATAGGGCAAAAAGATATAAGTACTTCTACTTGAGCGAGAAAAATTAAAATATATACATAATGTCACTGGCACTCCACTTTTAACGACCTTGTAGAAAAATTTAGTATTGCGTAGATCAATACATCTGTAAAAGGATGTGCCCAGAAAGACTTTTACGTATATGGAAGTTTCACCACGAACATTATACACAAATCTAACCACCATATTCATTATTCCCTAATACTACTTCCAATCCGTACAAAATATGCAGAATTAAAAAAGCGTGAGCAAGTGACTTTTTACCCATAATAGTATGTTAATACCAGCTGAGTATAATCTTCGCAGAACACCATAAACCCGAGAGTGAACAATGTCAATATGGCTACCTAAATTCAAATCCTTGTCAGCATTTAAGCCTATCTACATAATTGAAGCGCGAGTTCCGTACCAATATGTCAAACTTAGATTGCAAATGGGATCCAAACAACATAGCCTTTATATTCAAGCGATTTATAGAAAGGGGGGTAAGACTAGGCCACAATAAGACCCTATGTAGAAAAGTGTTCACTTCGGATTCCAAACGATTGTCGGAACCACGATCAGCACTAAAAAGCAGATATCATCGGCAAAAACAAAAGAGTTACACTGGCTTGATATTAGGATTTCTGAAAAATCATTAATGTAAAGTTAAAAAAGTAGGTGCCCTGAAACCGAACCCAATTCACAATTCAATTTAACTCAACAAATTGAAGCAGATATGGAAAAACTAAAGTTGTTTCTAAGCTTATCAACCATAGTCCTGAAGCAAATGGAGTTAAAAGCTTACGTCAAGTCAAGAGATAGAAGAGCACTAACTTTATCATTATAGATTCAATAAGATGTAGCAACATAGAAGTAGTACTGTGACCTGAGCGAAGGGCATATTGGGAATCTAAGATATTTCGTTTGGTATTCATCATTATCTGCTCTTTAAGAATATGTTCAAAAACCATTTATGTGTAGCCGCGAAAGCCGGGCAATGACATAGGAAATGCTCGAAAGTCTCATCATCTTCTCCACATGCCCTAAACATGGTATCAGTTGCTGCACCGATTTTGCATAAGTCAGATCGTAGTGTAATGTGTCCAGTTATAATACCAAAAACTTTACTCACCTCCTGCTTGCTTCCTTTCCCTTACTCCGGTATGGCCCGGCACCCAAGCAATACGGATCGTGCTATTCTCGGAGAATGCGTTAATCTGCTTCTTACACTCCAAGACTATTTGTGCCTTTACCGTTCTGGTTGTTATTGCCCTTATGGCCATAAAGATGTTCACACTCGACGTCCTCGCATTAGCACCACACCACCTCACGCATTTCGTGATCGCCTGGATCTCCGCCTGCAGGACCATTTTATGTTCAGGCAGTCTAAAACAGATCTGGGTTCCCAAAATTCACTCATTTTGTTCTCTAGTTTTGGTCCATCATGGTGTAACATGATCTTCCAGATGGCAATACCAGGCTTCCGTCAATCCAAGACTGCACGCATCACATATGCGAATTGCATAAGGATGATGTTTAAATAGCACAGAAATGAGCTGACTAACCGAGACCTTCAACAGTCTTGTGGATATGAGCAAAGAGACGGTAGTGAACAGGAAAATCTAGTCACCTTTTGAAACGGAACTTATACAAGGAGCTGCTACATATACATTCAAGGATCTGTTGATCAGGAAATTTCCTTCAGTAACTTTTCAATAATCCAATCTTTCTGCTTAACATAATTCTCTTGGTCATTAAGTTCGACTCCGCTTTGGATAAAAAACAACTAAAGTAATAATATACACACGACAGGCCTGTAATAGGCTTACTTAAATGATAGCATTAATATGCTGGTGGTGGTGTGGTGCTAACTTAATATCATGAAAAATATATTTCACCAAAGGAAAATTTTCCTTTAAAAGTTGGAAAGTTTTTTATCTTTAAATGAAGTTTGCTTATCTTTGGTCTGAATCTAAAAAATTCGGAAACCAAATTTTTCAGAGAAGGCCTATTCTTTTACCTTGTCCACAACTGTCATCACCAAACTGTTCTTAGCGACATTAGCAAAGGTTCTTGCACTCATATTACTATTGTCCGCCCTAGTTCTTTTGAGCATGTGATGCCATCTATTGTAGATTACCGCAGCTTTTTAACTGACTGCTGTGCCGTTTCAAAATCGAGAGGTGTATCTTTTGGTATGCAGCGAATCTCCGAGCCCTATTAAGGAAGCATCCCTCCTTATCGGTGAGTTTTTACGATAATTCACACCAAGCCTTTTTCCAAGCACTCAAAGAGCGTATTGGTTTGCCAGAGAATACTGATAGTCTAGGGTAAATTATAGGCATGCGAAGATAAATAGGTTCGGCCTTGTGCTGAAGACTCGACATATGTGTGTTCGTCAAAAGCCCCTGCAGACTAGACCTATACAAGTTGCAGAATATTCTTGCGCGAAATGTCAAAACGACTGCTCCAATCAAAGTTCAATGTGAAAGTCTATATCTAAATCTGAACCGATTTCTATTCATAATGAAAATAAAACATAATAATGTACTTTTCGTTCGACCTATGCCTTTGTAAGCGAACACATGTACACTTTTCTCTTACAGTCACTTCAGTTTTGCATTGTGTAACATTAGGTTTATTGAAATTTTGAACTAAGAAGGTATAGCAGCTGCCTTTTTAGAATATTGATGTGCTAGTATTTTCGAAGGCAGATGACTTTTTTATTCCCAAAAACGTTTGCTATCAAAAAACCATCATTCATAACATTTTTATACTGAATTTATGTTTCTGTAAAGATTCGACCGTTTTAACCCCAATCCATTCGCATGTCGATACCATTTTTTGGGCTTGATATTCTTAGCCTTAATAGGCCTTAAGCCTTTTTGTGTTGATGCCGGCACTGAGTAAGTGTGTGTGTGCTATGTTGGTTTTTACTTGGGGTTTTCTAGTCAATAGAGATGGAGAGTAGAAACTAAGAAAAGCACACCAAACTTGGTAACAGATTTAATGGTGTGTGTCCTTTTTTTTATACACAAATAAATATACCCATACAGTCCCACATTGGTTTAAGTCATGTGCCCAAAGATATATACAAAGGGATCTTTAGTCTTATCCACATCCGCACACATACAAGTGCATAAACATTTATACACTTTGTGTTCTGTGAAGTGTGGCTTATCCACAGATTTGTCTAGCTTCAAAGGTTGCCTAAGTTGTGTTTTTTTCTTGTTGTTCAATTGTTTTTCTGGGAAGTTTAAGATAAACTGTTTTTTTTTATTTTTGTGAGTAAAAAAATATGGGAACAATTTTACGAAAATCAATACCTACCAAGTTCGGAAAACTATTCTTTAAAGCCATTTAAGGAAATATTTATTTAATGATGTTGTAGGAGGTGGTGTTTTTATACCCTCCACCATAAGATGGAGGGTATACTAATTTCGTCATTCTGTTTGTAACTACTCGAAATATTCGTCTGAGACCCCATAAAGTATATATATTCTTGATCGTCGTGACATTTTATGTCGATGTACCCATGTCCGTCCGTCCGTCAGTCTGTCTGTCGAAAGCACGCTAACTTCCGAAGGAGTAAAGCTAGCAGCTTGAAATTTTGCACAAATACTTCTTATTAGTGTAGGTCGGTTGGTTTTGTAAATGGGTCATATCGGTCCATGTTTTGATAAAGCTGCCATATAAACCGATCTTGGGTCTTGACTTCTTGAGCCTCTAGAGTGCGCAATTCTTATCCGATTGGAATGAAATTTTGCACGACATGTTTTGTTATCATATCGAACAACTGTGCTAAGCATAGTTCAAATCGGTTCATAACCTGATATAACTGGCATATTAACCGATCTTGGGTCTTGACTTCTTGAGCCTCTAGAGTGCGCAATTCTTATCCGATTGGAATGAAATTTTGCACGACGTGTTCTGTTATGATGTGCAACAACTGTGCCAAGTCGGCCAATAACCAGATATAGCTGCTATATAAACATATCTTGGGTCTTGACTTCTTGAGCTTCTAGAGGGCGCCATTCCTATCCGATTTGGCTGAAATTTTGCATGACGTATTTTATTCTTACTTTCAACAACTGTGTCAAATTAGGTTCAAATCGGTTAATAATCTGGTATAGCTGTCATATGAACCGATCGACCAGAGGTCGCAATTATACGCAACATACGTCTTTATTGTGGTCTGAATCGGTCTATAGCCTGATATAGCTTTCATATAAACTGATCTCCAGATTTGACTTCTTGAGTTATTACAAGCCGCAATTTTTGTCCGATTTGGCTGTAGTTTTGCATGCTGTGTTCTGTTACGACTTCCAACAACTGTGTCAAGTACGGTCCAAATCAGCCTATAACCTGGTATAGCTCCCACGTAAACCGATCTCTCGATCATCCTTTTTCGGTTCCTAGACGCTTTAATTTTTGCTGGTTTGACAGAAGTTTGGTATGTAGAATAAAATTGTGCCCTCCAACTAAATTTATTTTGTATAAATTTTTAGCTAAAAGTAGCTAAAATTTAGGCTACTTTTAGTATTTAGAGCACACAATAAGCCGACTACTGGCTTAGGTGTATGTCCATAGTGGCGTGGGGTGGATTAATATCTGATCCCTCTTTTCAACCCTACATTAACTAATCCACACTTTATTTAGTATCAAAATTATTTTTTTTTTTTTGATTTTACCCCAAATATATAATTCATGTTCGGGCCTTTTCCGAGCACTATTTTTATAGCAATAGTCCTCTGAAATACGTTTCAAACGTATGTAAGAGCAATATCTGCGTCACATATTAGTAATCTATATCTGAATTTAAAAATTTGTAATGATCATTGAATGATCTCACTATCAGGAAGAAATAAATATAGCTGGATCAACTCACAAAATAATTCTTGGCTAATCGATGTACTTATGTATTGTAGTATATCTAGTCATCACAAACTTGTGATTTATGTTAGTATTTCCCTGTTCGACAGTAGTTGTGAATAATTTTCTTCAGTGTTTGCCTTTGCATGCGACTTTTATTAAAATATTCTTTCCTTGAAATGGAAATTCATATAAAATCAAATCTGATCACTTAAGTGCATACAACTAAAACTAGTCTCTACATCATTACAGTTCAGTGCACATGTGTGGGTGTACTGAAGGACTTAGCATGTCCTTGGCTTTTTAAGCATTGAATGCTTTGATTCTTTATGCTGCTACAGCCATTCAATGTTATCATTATCATCTATGGGGTTGTCATTGACGCCACTCGGGTTGTTATTACTAACATAGCTTAAGTGTTGAAAGTTTTCTAGGTCCTATGGCGGTGGGGTGCTGTTCCTCCTGCTTGGTATTCACTCTCTTTATTATTGTTATTTCAAGGAAAAATGTCCTTGCCAACGAATTAATCCCCATTTAATTACTGTGTACAGGGTAGAGCGTAATTAGTGGATGTATGTATACAAGCTCTTAACGAAATTTATGTAAGCATGTCTGGGAATGTGCATCCTTTTAAAATGGTTTCTTTTATTCTTTGGCGTCTCGTTAGATATGCACTTAACATACATTTGCACAAAAGCGTTTTTAAGTAGTCGTTGGGTTGAAATGAATAACGCTATAATATGTTTATAGTTCCTGTAACTTGGCATGAGCAAAATAGTAATATTTTACAAATTTTGCTTCAATTCTGGCTTCGAATCCTTGCGTTTGGACACAAAATTTGGGACACGAAACGTCGTAATATAAACATGGGCATAAAATTTTATATTAAAAAGCGAGCTAATAAATAAGTATGTTCTGTGGCATAATTTTTGTTTTATCGTCTGAAGGATAAGTCAGTTGTTCCTTATCAAATATTCCTAAATAAACAATATAAAGTAAAAAGTGTTTCAAGTCATAATTAGGATGTCTATCCAAATTATAGTTAACGATTTAACGCATATCTAATTCTAAATTTGTTGCTCCATTTATTAAAGGAGTAATACGATTATCTAGCATACAGAAATATTACTTCACTAAGCTCCTCACGCCCAAAAAGTGATTCCTTTTCTAACTCTATTCTGCACCATATACAAAACAAAAGTCGGCCGGAGCCCACTATATAAAACCCTACTCAACCTAATCTACATACTACTTTTAATATAAAGAACTTATCTCCAAGTCTAGTCAGACTTAACATGTACACACCTATCGAAATATCGAATTGAACCTTGAAAGATTTTTACCCACCACCGAAGAATGGGTATATACATTCTTGATCAGCGTAAAAATCTAAGACGATCTAGCCATGTCCGTCCGTCTGTCTATTTAAATCACGCTACAGTCTTCAAAAAGATATATTGAATTTTTTGCACAGATTCTTTTTTTTTTTGTCCATAAGCAGGTTAAGTTCGAAGATCGGCTATATCGGACTATATCTTCATATTGCCCCCATATAGACCGATCCGCCGATTTAGGGTCTATGACCCATAAAAGCCACATTTATTATCCAATTTTGCTAAAATTTGGGACCGTGAGTAGTGTTGGGCCCTCCGACATCATTCTTGAACTTGGCTCAGATCGGTCCAGATTTGGATATAGCTGCCATATAAACCGATCTCTCGATTTAAGGTCTTGCTCCCATAAAAGGCTTATTTATTGCCCGATTTTGCCAAAATTTGGGACAGTGAGTTGTGTTAGGCCCTTCGACATCCTTCTACAATTTGGTACAGATCAGTCCAGATTTGGATATAGCTGCAATATCGACCGATCTCTCGATTTAAGGCTTTGGGCCCATAAAATGCTCATTTGTTGTCCGATGTCGCCGAACTTCGAAGTAGTGAGTTTAGATAAGCCCTTCGACATACTTCTGCAATGTGGCACAGATCGGTCCAGATTTGGACTTAGCTGCCATATAGACCGATCTCTCGATTTAAGGTTTTGGGCCCATAAAAGTCGCATTTATTGTTTGATTTCACAGAAATTTGGGACAGTGAGTTGAGTTAGGCTCTTCGACATATTTCTCCAACTTCGTCCAAATCGGTCTAGATTTGGATATAGTTGCCATATAGACCGATATCTCCATTTAAAGTCTTGGCCCCATAAAAGGCGCACTTATAATCCGATTTCACTGAAATTTGACACAGTGACTTATATTAGGCTTTTTGACATACGTGTCGTATATGGTTTAGATCGGTTTATTTTAAGATATAGCTACTAAAAAGATCAATATTTTGTTATACACAATTGAACAATGACTTGTACTTATTAGTATTTAGTCCAAATCGGAACGTATTTCGATATAGATGCTAGGTGACATAAGGTATGAATTTTTCACCGGATTTTGACGAAAGGTGGTTTACGAATATACCCGAGGTGGTGCGTATCCAAAGTTCGGCATGGCCGAACTTAAAGCCTTTTTACTTGTTTTACGATAGAACAAAAGTAGTGGACTTCTACAACCTTAAAAATTCATATCGGATAAAACATATATATGGGAGTAACATTTAAGTCTGGAACGTCAAATATAATATCTCACGCCTAATATTTATGAGATCTGAAAAAAATTGGGGATTCTACTGTCTTAAAAGTCCATATCGGATTATATATACATATGGAAGCTATATCTAAATCAGGTCCGATTTTATTGAAGTTATGCGCACGTATTCAGACCCCAAATAAAACGTCTCATGCTAAATTTTGTAAAAATGGGACCAAAATTGTGGCTGCTGCAGCCTCAAAATTCAATATCGGATGAAGGTCTATATATGGGAGCTATATCTAAATCTGGACCAATTTTGAAATAATTTCACACTTATTAAGACGTCAAATAAAACACTTCATGCTTACTTTTATAGATATCGAATCAAAATTGTGGCTGCAACAGCCTTAAAATTCCATATCGGATGAAAGTTTATATTTGGGTGCTATATCTAAATCTGGACCGATTTTGACGAAATTTTTCACACGTATTAAGACGTTAAATAAATTTGGCAAATATCGGACCAAAATTGTGTCTCCGACACTCTTAAAAGGCCATATCGGATGAAAGGTATATATGGGAGCTATGTCTAAGTCTAACCGATTTTGACGGTCCATATGTAGACGTCGAATAAAACACCTCGTGCTAAATTTTGTCAAGATCGGATCAAAATTGTGGCTTCTACAGCCTTAAAAGTCCATATCGGATGAGAGATATATATTGGAGCTATATCTTAATCTGAACCGATTCCAAAATCAATAGCGTTGAGCCAAAGAAGTGACATGTCCAAAATTTTATGACAATCGAACAATAAATGCGACATGTACCTTGATCGCAATAATATATGAACAAACAGACGAATATAGCTAAATCGACTCAGGAAGTGATTCTAAACCGATTCTTAACAATTGGCTTAGCTCTTCACCTTCTTATCGTTGCAACCAAATGCACAAACTTATAATACCCTGTACCAAGGTGGTGTAGGGTATAATGACATTTTAGTAGGTCTTAATTTGAAATCAAAACAAGTAGTATAGAGCAGAACCAACTACAACAGACGATGTTTATGGAAGCCGTATCTAAATCAGATTTCGTTTTCTAGACAAACTGATAGAAAAAGAAAATTGCATGCTAAATTTTGTAGAGATCGTTCCAATATTGAGGCCTCAATATCGTTTAAAAACTTTATATCGAAGGTGTACCCAAAATCTGGTGTGATTTCGAAGAAAATTTCCTCGTCCTGTGAATAAATTTGTAAAATTCTCTAAAATTGTAGCAACTAAAGCCATAATAGCTCATATCGGGAGAAAAATATACATACAGATCATATCGGGAGAAAGATATACATTTTTTTTCCAAAATCAAAAGCGACTTTTCTTGGGTCAAAAACGTGTCTTGTGGAAAATTTTACGATAAACGAACAACTAATGCGACTCTGTACCTTTATCACAAGAATTCAGGGATGGACAGAGGGACAGACGGATTTTAAACCAGAACATAATTATTCTCTTTTGAAGCGTAGCAAGGTAAAATAAAGTTAGGTTAGGTTTAAGTGGCAGTCTGCCAGACTCACTTGTGATACCACAGGAACAGAAGAAGGAAGATGCCTTTTATTGTAGTTCCTACGTTGAACCGTCCGTCGCTTTAAAAGCCCAACATCCGCTAAATCAGAGAGGTTCTCAAAGAAATGAGAACATAAGTGGAACTCCTTCTGAGTGCCAGTGCGAGACACACACAAAGAAGGTGTTCTATAGACTCTTTTTCTTCGATGTCACCACAGCTTCTGCAAAAGTTGTTACTTGCAACTTTCAGTCTGTCAGTATGTTTTCCGATTAGACAGTCACCAGTCATGACTTATACGTCGGGCCAGTGACTGCAATGTGGTAGTCCTCTTCGAATCTATATTAGCCCACATAGTTTTGGACTGCTTACAGGCCCTTCTTTCTGATCATATATCATTCGTTGTCCTTCGGGCCTGGTCTCAAAACTTAGTCTACATGTTGCTAGAGGCATACCCACAGATATGTTTCCCTGGGATGTGTAAGGTAGTTCCTAGTCTCACAAGCTTATCCTCTTTACAATTCCCTACGATATCTCTGTGGCCCGGCACCTAGAACAGGTTAATTTTGTACTGTTCAGCCATATCGTTAAGAGATCTGCGGAAGCCGAGGGCAGTTTTTGTGTTCAGAAATAATGACTGCCTGGGTGCCTAAGAATATATTTCTGCCATCACTTCCTTAATTGCAAGGATCTCCGCTTGATGCACACTGCTATGGTTGGCTAACCTTTTCGATATGACCAGTTTGGAACCATCCGTATTGAAGTTTAAGTAACTTCTTTTACAAGGGATATCGTAGTTCAAATCGGTTCTATCAGGAATAGTGGTACAGTACTTGTTCTCAAAAAGCGGCTCAGGAAGTGTGTAATCCACACTGCCTGGAACATCGGCCATTGTATCAAGAATAACACAGTGTCCGTAGCCGCCACATGACCAAAGAGAAAGCTACCTTAGCCTTACTGCAGTGGTCGCAGCAGTTTGGGTAGCTACAATGTCCAGAGGTATTAGATGTAGCATTAAATTCAGTGCATCAGATGATGTCGTCCTCAGTGTGGCGGTGATGCACAAACAAGCCATCCTTTGGATCCGTTTGAGTATTGAACAGTAAGTGGACTTTTGAAGCGCCGTCCACCAGACCACAACACCATATAGCATTATAGGTCTGACAACTGCAGTATATACCCAGTGCATGACGCGTGGTCTTAACCCTCAACTGTTGCCAATGGGTCTCTTGCAAGTGTATAGGGCATGAGTTGCCTTTTTTGCCCTCTCCAAAATGTTGGATTTGAATTTCCTGTCCAGCAAAAAACCCAGGTATTTTGAGCTTTCAAGAGTCAGGGTACCACTGCAGGTAACTTGTATGTGCTACTGAAAAAAACTAATTCTGTCTTGCACGAATTACGTCTAGACTACTTACGGTAGCTAACTTAGCTGTTGCACGTAGAGCCTACTGAAGTATATCTCTTATATTGCTGGGACACTTTCCCCTAAACTCAAAAGCCACCTCATCAGCATACGTGATCACGAGGTGTTCCTCTGCTGACCCATATTTTTAGATCCACAGATCCCAAGACTGCAGTAATGCATTTTTTTAGTAAGAAAATTATTAATAAACTTTATTACGGTAGAGTTAGTGCCTAGAAACTCCAACTCCTTCAAGATTAACGTGGGTTTTACATTATTGAAAGCACCCTCATCGTCAAGAAATGCTACCATTGTATATTCCTTGACTGCTCCAGTGGCGACACGTTTGTATCAACTTCTCAAGAGTCTTCAGCATAAAGCATGACAGTCTAATAGGACGAAAATCTCTCGCCTTCGAATGGCAAGGATTTCCTGCTTTTGGAATGAAAATTACCTTTGTGTCCCTCCATCCCACAGGTACATAAGACATGCTGTTACAAGCAGAGTATATCTCCATAAGCTGAAGATCCAATCTATCAGACACAGCTTGTAATTTAACCGGTTATACATAATCAGGGCCTGGCGACTTCAAGCAGTCGAAACTTCTTATCGTCCAAAGGATTTTCGGCTCAGACACAATTGCCCTAATTACCTCCGACGAATGCATAGCAGTGCAAATCTCTTCTGGCGACACGTTGTCCGTTGGAGAATTTCCCGGGAATTGTGTATCAACGAGTAGTTCTAGTGTTTCCTCACTACACATTGTCCATACATAGGACAGACCGTAACAGGTCTAGAGGACAGAATCATACTAAGCCTAGGGCCTCAAATACATCCTCCACGGAGCTGCAGATTTCCACCCAGGATTTTTTCTGAGCCTTTCTCAGCTCGCCCATATATTTTTTTAACTCAGCCTTATTCATCCCTTAATCGTGTGGGGCTCTTGTGGCTTTTGCTCTGTTGAAGAGTTTTCTGCAGTCCTTACTTAGACCAATCACTAGCTCCACCATCGCAGTCTCAGTTTGCACCTTGGCTTGTCACCATGACATGCTGACACAAGCTGACACAGGGCCTTCGTGATCTGCTTGACCACAATGTTTATATCCTCCGCAGTTCCCACTTTCTTTTCTAGTCTATAAAGGGAAGACGTGCCGAAATTTATCCCAATCTGTCTTTCTTCTGTTTAGCCGAGGCACCACTTGCAGTATATTCTCCAAGGCCGAAACTAATATAGCGATGATCAAAGAAGCTGTGGTCATCCAACACTTCTCAATCGCATATTCTTGCGCTTATATCTTCAGATACAAAGGTAATTACTCGTACCTGCTGCCTATTCCTGGAAATAAAGGTCGGTTTATCCCCCTTTATTACAAATCGCCAGATTGCAACTTATAATATATTCGATATGCAGCTTACACCTTTCGTCGACATCAGAACTTCCCCATATCGGGTGATGTGCATTAGCATCACTTCCTACAACGAGGAGCTTCTTCCTTGCAGAAGCGGCTTCAACTAGCAACTTAAGGTTTGAAGGTGGAATCTCTGAATCGTATGCCATATATAGGGAAGCCAGCCAGTAATGAGACTTATTTATTTCAAGGCTGGCTACTACTTAATCTTCAGTGCTTAGAGACGGAGGAAGAAAAAAATTTAGACTACTCTTTACAAGAATACAGGCTATGTGTCTCCCATTCCCGTACTCTTGAGAAGTTTAAATCCCGAAATTCTTAGTCCACGAACCATTCCTATACAAACCCATGGTTCCTGGATAAGAACCACGTCAAATCCCCCTGCCATCCGGAAAAGCTTCAGTGCCACTGAAGCGTCCTTACAATAGTGGAGATTTATCTGCAGAAACCGGACCATAGTCAGAATTCAGAACTTACACCACTGTTGCGTTAGCCTCGACCTCCGATTCCGCCAGGAATCCTAACAAAATTCGTTAGATCTTGTCATGATGAGCTTCCGTACGCATCCAGGGGCAGTTGAGAAAGCAGTGGAACCACTCTTGCTCTGGACTCTGGTCACTTGCGGTGTGGACGATTCCTCCTTAGATGCTGTTTGTTTATTTGTGGCTAACAACTTTTCTTGTCCAAATTTGTTCACACTTGTGAAAATTTCATATGTATTTATAAATTTATATTCTTTCTATTCTATATAAGAACAAGTAAAAGCGTGCTAAGTTCGGCCGGGCCGAATCTTATATACCCTCCACCATGGATCGCATTTGTCGAGTTCTTTTCCCGGCATCTCTTCTTAGGCAAAAAAGGATATAAGAAAAGAGTTGCGCTGCTAATAAAACGATATCAAGATATGGTCCGGTTCGGACCACAATTAAATTATATGTTGGAGACCTGTGTAAAATTTCAGCCAATTCGTATAAGAATTGCGCCCATTGGGGCTCACGGAATAAAATAGAGAGAACGATTTATATGGGATCTGTATCGGGCTATAGACCGATTCAGACCATAATAAACACGTTTGTTGATGGTCATGAGAGGATCCGTCGTACAAAATTTCAGGCATATCGGATAATAATTGCGACTTCTAGGGGTCAAGAAGTCAAGATCCCAGATCGGTTTATATGGCAGCTATATCAGGTTATGAACCGATTTGAACCTTATTTGACACAGTTGTTGAAAGTAAAAATAAAATACGTTGCAAAATTTCAGCCAAATCGGATAGGAATTGCGCCCTCTAGAAGCTCAAGAAGTCAAATCCCCAGATCTGTTTATATGGCAGCTATATCAGGTTATGAACCGATTTCAACCATACTTGGCACAGTTGTTGGATATCATAACGAAATACTTGGTGCGAAATTCCATTCCATTCGGATAAGAATTGCGCCCTCTAGAGGCTCAAGAAGTCAAGACCCAAGATCGGTTTATATGGCAGCTATATCAGGTTATGGACCGATGTGAACCATACTTAGCGCAGTTGTTGGATATAATAACAAAACACGTCGTGCAAAATTTCATTTCGATCGGATGAGAATTGCGCACTCTAGAGGCTCAAGAAGTCAAGACCCAAGATCGGTTTATATGGCAGCTATATTAAAACATGGACCGATATGTCCCATTTACAATACCAACCGACCTACACTAATAAGAAGTATTTGCGCAAAATTTCAAGCGGCTGGCTTTACTCCTTCGGAAGTTAGCGTGCTTTCGACAGACGGAC
The DNA here is from genome assembly GCF_963082655.1 of Stomoxys calcitrans. NCBI lineage: Eukaryota > Metazoa > Arthropoda > Insecta > Diptera > Muscidae > Stomoxys > Stomoxys calcitrans. The sequence continues at coordinate 144,789,295 of NC_081554.1, read as the reverse complement.
GGACGGACGGACAGACGGACGGACATGGCTAAATCGACATAAAATTTCACGACGATCAAGAATATATATACTTTATGGGGTCTCAGACGAATATTTCGAGTAGTTACAAACAGAATGACGAAATTAGTATACCCCCCATCTTATGGTGGAGGGTATAAAAAGGACATTGACATAGTTTCGGGTACATTTACTCTTTTAATCTAGGAGCTGCTTCACAATATCGTTGCAAATGCAAGTTACTGTATGTACTGTACTGTGTACATACTTGTGTATGCATTCCATAGCATGGTTGTTATCAAAACAAAACTTTTTGCTGAAAAAATGTTGCTTTCAAAAGTTAGTTGGTGCCTAATGCAAATTACCGTAATGAGGATTTATGCAACAAAAGCATAGAATTTTAAGAAAACAGGAAGACAAAATGCCTTTTAAACCAACACGAGTGCTAGCCTAGAAAATGTTCTTAGGAAGTATTGTAGTACACTTTCAATGTTTAGCTGTTACAATGACACTTTTTGGCAGTGTTAGTGCATATTCTGGGAACGGATCAGCATGAGTGTAGTCGTAGGAATCATTACTTTTAGAAAATTTAAAGGAGTTTTTAGACTTGTGGTCTTCATGTCTTTACTTTTCCTAAATCAAGTCTGGTCACACGAAAATTGTCCATTAATTGATTGTTAAATATGCCGCGTTCTATTGGACGATGTAACACGAACAAAAGAAAACGAATGCATCTACTATGAAATAGAGGCACTTGTGACCCAGTTCGTGAGCAATTGATGACATTCGTACTTACAGATAAACCTCGATTGTCCGGTTCGCTCGGGTACGAGCTTAGCACGGAAAATCGAAAACACAGTTAATGGAGTGTTTTTATACCCTCCACCATAGGATGGGAGGTATACTAATTTCGTCATTCTGATTGCAACTACTCGAAATATTCGTCTGAGTATATGAGTATATATATTCTTGATCGTCGTGAATTTTAATGTCGATCTAGCCATGTCCGTCCGTCTGTCTGTCGAAAGCACGCTAACTTCCGAAGGAGTAAAGCTAGCCGCTTGAAATTTTGCACAAATACTTCTTATTAGTGTAGGTCGAATGGTATTGTAAATGGGTCATATCGGTCCATGTTTTGATATAGCTGCCATATAAACCGATCTTGGGTCTTGACTTCTTCAGCTTCTAGAGTGCGCAATCCGCATCCGATTGGGATGAAATTTTGCATGACGTGTTTTGTTATGATATCCAACAACTGTACCAAGTATGGTTTAAATCGGTTTATAACCTGATATATCTGCCATATAAACCGATCTTGGGTCTTGACTTCTTGAGCCTCTAAAAGGCGCAATTCTTATCCGATTTGAATGAATTTTTGCACGAAGTATTTTGTTATTATATCCAACAACTGTGCCTAGTATGGTTCAAATCGGTTCATAACCTGATATAGCTGCTATATAAACCGATCTGGGGTCTTGACTTCTTGAGCCTCTAGAGTGCGCAATTCTTATCCGATTTGAATGAAATTTTGCACGACATGTTTTGTTACGATATCCGACAACTGTGCCAAGTATGGTTCAAATCGGTCCATAACCTGATATGGCTGTCATATAAACCGATCTTGGGTCTTGACTTCTTGAGCCTCTAGAGGGCGCAATTCTCATCCAATTTGAATGAATTTTGGCACATATTATTTTGTTATGATATCCAACAACTGTGCCAAGTATGGTTCAAATCGGTTCATAACCTGATATAGCTGTCATATAAACATATCTGGGGACTTGACTTCTTGTTTTTGCCTAAGAAGAGATGCCGGGAAAAGAACTCGACAAATGCGATCCATGGTGGAGGGTATATTAGATTCTGCCCGCCTGAACTTACAGGGCACTATAACTTAGTGCATTTGTTTGAAACATCCAGAAAGATAGAAGATAGACCCATTGATAAGTATACCGATCGACTCAGAATCACTTTCTGATTATGTCCGTTTGTCTGTCTATCCGGCTGTCTGTCCGTCTATATTAATTTGTGTATAAACTACAGGTCGCAGTTTTCATCCGATCGTCTTCAAATTTGGTACAGGCATGATTCTCGGTCTAGAGACGATGCCTATTGAAATTGGAAAAAATTGGTTCAGATTTAGATATAGCTCCCATATATATTTTCGCCCGATTTGTAGTAATAATGCAATAAAGTGCTCATTTTTCCGAAAGTGGGCAGGAAGGATTTTCTCTTGACTTTCGACATTATTGGTGAATTTCACAAAAGTCGGTTCAGATTTAGATATAGCTCTCGTATTTATAAATCGCCGATTTTAGTTCCTAGCGCCACTTCCAGTCGTGAGAATAATAGAATGTTAAATATAAACCTAAAATCAGGTCTATTTTTGATATGAAAAGAGTTAGAAAATGTTTTGCTTTATGTTGTTAACAAATATTGAAAGGGAAAATTGTCATCAATTGAAACGAGTCATCTAGAATAATGATTAGAGCGTATACCTTGAAAATATAATTTTCTTGCTACAACTCTCGGCTGTTACAAAAGCTAACGTTTTGTAATTAAATCACGGTTTCATATTAAATTAGACTATATCAAAGAGCTGAGCATTTGAGTGCTTGGGGGATGGGAGAATGGCCGAGTTGAATGTGTTAAAAACATAGTGTTCGCCTATCTCCAATTGGACCTTCCCAAGGGTTCGAAAACAGCATTTTTTTAATTATTTAACCTTTAGTTTCAATGCTTTATGTTCAAAAATTACTTGTGAGAAGTAAAAACTGAACTCAAAATTAAAAAAATGTCTTAGCTGTTAAAAAAATGTTAAACTCATAACTACTACTATTAAAATTTCCCATGAACATGTTATTAAGAAACAGGGGATACTTCTCTCAAATCAATGAGTGAGGTACGATTAAAGTTTAAGCTCAATGATAAGGGGCCTCTTTTTTAATGCCAAGTCCAAACGGCGTGCCGCAAAGCGACACCACTTGGTAGGGAAGATTTAACATGGCAGGATATCTTACAAATGTAGCCAGAATTAGTTAGGGGATAACCAACGCTGAAATGTTGAGCCTTCTTCATTCTCTGACCATGTGTGGTCTGAATCAGTTCTTAATCATATATTCCTCCCATACAAACCGATCTGCCGATCTTACTTCTTGCACGTATATGAGGGATGTATTTCTTGTTTTGAGTTGCCATTAACTTTGGTAATCATGATGGTAAATAAGATTTGGCTCAACCGAACTTGACACGGTTTTACTTATTTTCGCTTTTAAAGACCTTTGAACCCATTAGCTGGCTTCCACTTTGATAATAAAAGCAAAGTTACAGCTTAATAAATCGTTAGTATTACCTAAGAAATTACTTCACCTCTACTCTGCAAGTGTTTATAATTTGTGTTTTTTTTTAGAAACATTTTGCAGGTTTTTTTGTTTTCTCCTCCGCTAAAAAATGTATCTTTCTTTGATGATTTAGTTTATCTGGTTCTATTGTAAAGAAAGCAACGTCTTCCTTGCATTTTTAACTATCACACTTCTTTATTTCTACCTCAGTCTGTGATGCTTGGCTCACCATCATTATTGTTGTCTTTGTCAGGGGCCAACATCTTCATCGTCATTAAATGCTGTACCAGCCATTGTCATCATTCACTCAAACCTTCTTCTTCTTGGCTAGTGTTTTATTGACCAATCTTCCCAAAACTTTGTACAACGTTTTTTCGACGACTTCCACAATATCTACAATGTTTGCTCGAAATCGGTTCAGATTAAGATATAGCTCCCATATATATGTTCGTACGATTTTGAGTAATATTGCAATAAAGTGCTAATTTGTTAACCAATTCTCTCAAAATTTAGTATGAAAGATTTTCTTACGTCTTTTAATATAACTGCTGAATTTCATAGAAATCGGTTCAGATAGAAATATAGCTGTCATATTTGTATTTCGCCCTATTTTCAGTAATGCGCTTGCAGTGGCCCTAGACACTGCATTATTATCCAATTTGGCTGAAATTTGGGACAGTGAGTTGTGTTTGGCCTGCCGACATCATGTTTCAATTTGGCACAGATCGGTCCAGATTTGGATATAACAGATTTGGATATAACAACGATTAAAAGTTTTGTGCCCATAAAAGGCGCATTTATTGTGCGATGTGGCCAACATTTTTTACAGTGAGTTGTGTTGGGCCCTTCGGCAACAAAATTTGGTTCAGATCGGTCCAGATTCGGATATAGCTGGCATATAGACCGATCTCTCGATTTAATTTTTAAGGCCATAAAAGGCGCATTTATTGTCCGATGTCGCCAAAATTTGGGACAGTGAGTTGTATTGGGCCTTTCGACATTCTTCTTTAATTTGGCTCAGATCGATCCAGATTTGGATATAGCTGCCATATGGACCGATCACTCGATTTAATGTTTTGGGCCATAAAAGGCGCATTTATTGTCCAATTTCGTTGAAATTTCGGACAGTGAGTTGTGTTACGCTCTTCGACATTTTTCTGCAACTTGGTCCAAATCGGTCCAGATTTAGACAAGCTGCCATATAGGCCGAAATCTCGATTTAACGTCTTGGCCACATAGTAGGCGCATTTATAATCCGATTTCACTGAAATTTGATACAGTGACTTATGTTGGGCTTTTCGACATCCGTGATGTTTATGGCTCAGATCAGTTTATTTTTAGATATAGCTACTAAAAATCAATATTTTGGTATACATAATTGAACAATGACTTGTACTTATTAGTATTTGGTCCAAATCGGAACATATTTCGATATAGCTGCTATGGGGCATAAGGTATACATTTTTCACCGGATTTTGAGGAAAGGTGGTTTACGAATATACCCGAGGTGGTAGGTATCCAAAGTTCGGCCCGGCCGAACTTACCGCCTTTTAACTTGTTTTATAATGCGTTTTCACAGTTGTTCTGACGAAAAGTCGAAATTAGTACTAGGCTTTAATTAGAATTTCGAATATGGTTGCTGTTTTCGGCTATTATCTTGCTCTTTTGTTCCTTTCGTTAGCAAAGCTTCCTATTTTTTTAGTTATGCTTTGCTTTCTAAATAAGTATCTTTGCAAGTGATTGTGCGGAAAAGGATACGCTTAAATATACATTAAGTATCACATTACCACCATGAGTTTGTCCTTAGATTTTGCTTGTTTGAACTCTCATCTGCTTTTGTGTGATTGCAGCAGTGTTGGAACTTCTTTTAGAGTAAGTTCGACTGGAAGCGCCAAAAACAATGAGCATAAAGCTATGCGCACTCAAACGTACAAACGCATACAAAAAACGAAAACTATAACAATTTGTTATGTGTAGACAAATTTAAGGTAATGAGTGCATACAAATGCAATTAAAGTCTGGAAAGGATGCCAAAAAGCATTTCGAAAGAACACCATACAGGAGACAAACCATTAATATGGAAGCCAAATTTTTCGTTTAGTTTTGCAGCTTTGCGTTGCTTTTATTGTATTTAGGTCAAAATTAAGTAAATCTTGAAAAGGAATGTAATGGCATTCAAAGACGAGTTTGTGTGTCTCCAAATTGATGCAAAAACAAATTAGGTGATAAAACCTACTGAAGAATTTGAATGGAATTTTTTTCTAAAGACAAGAAATATTGTATGCGCATAAGGACATATTGATTTTTTCTCTGTTGAGTATATGTCGCGGAAAAAAATAAAACTTTTAAAATATTTTTGCGGCAAATGAATGCGCTTTATTAGGAAAATACTTTTTTTTATAGTAAATGTGCACCGTTGAACGTAGTGGTGAATTTGCCACATTTTTAATTAAAGTCCTTTCGGTTATGGTAAAAATTTTATGAACTTCGTTGTGATTTTTTGTGGCTACGAATTATTTTTTTTTTCGCGTGTATGTATCTTCTTCAATTCAGAGAACAGGTTTCTATAAAACCATATACTTGTCTGGTTGCGAGCTAATCCAGACCATATCTAACATTGTTATGGGAAATCTCAGAAGATCTCGCACGGATTTTGGAAGCCATAACTGAAAATTATTCTAAAAAAATCTCGGAAGGCTCAAGAACTCAAACTGGAACACTTTCGGTCTTCTCGTAAGCTGAGCAAAGCACTCGCTTATTTCTGCCGTCATCCCGCTGTCTTCATCTCTCGATTCGGTTGCGATGACTGTTTCGTTGCCACTGTCGCTGTTTGGATCTGAATCGGAAATACCACAGGTGACAAGGTACCCACAGCAAATTTTTCGTATAGGAACCTATTCCGAGATACGAATATTTTTCTTCGAGGAGAGAAATCAAAACACGGTCGCTTCACTCAACATTTTTACTTGTTTATGTTCCATTCAAGCTTCTTTTGCGCCAATTTTAATTTGAATACACACATTTTTCAATTGTTTTTGGACTGAAAAATACCTGTTGATTCATAATCCTCAATCGGAGCTAATGACTGATTCACCTGAATTAAGTCGCTCTTCTTTTCATATCGTTGTTACATGTCATTGATTATTTTCCATTGTCGTTGTGCTATATTCCTTATACTCTGCTCTTTATTTAAAATCTCTCTCTCTCTCTCTCTCTTCTTATTTTACTTTGCATTTTGGTATTCTTTGTTTGACTGTCATTCAACGTCCGCGTTGAAATGTATCAATATCATTGCCTCCCATACAATAGCAGAAGAATGCTATGGAATCCGGAATGGAAAAAAGGCAACTTCAATGAAATAGATTAAAATCGTAACATAAGCGAGGTGGTTTCGGTGGCTAAAGACATTATTTTGCAATTTTCACAATAATCTCAGCGAAAGCGCCCTGCATGATATAACTACCGGGTGGGAAACTATCGATACTTTGCTTTTTTTGGTGTGGGGACAATTCTGGCAGAGATCGAATGTACTCAAACAACGTACGGTGTAACCGCAAATGGCTATAGCGTCAACGAGAGAAATAGCAACAACAAACAATAACTTAGAAACAACCAAACGAACTGCCGGAACAGATAAACGTTAAATACACCGCCAGCAGCAGAGGCAGCAACAAGGACATCCGCATACGACAAAAAACAACCCTCATTGCCGTATTTTAAATTCACTCTGAAACAACCAGCCAACCATTCAAGTAAACAAAAAAAAAACAATTCAAGCAAAATAGAAAAAAATTACGGCCATCAATGGACCACAATTGTATCTGTGGCCAAATATCTACCCATGAAACGATTCCACAACGAATAAATGCCGCCGTGCAAAGAGATACTAAGACAGATCCTGGCTAAATGGAATAAACCCAAGAACACTATCGGCGGCCATTTATCTTTATATGAATAAAAATGTTAAATACATCGGTAGCATCGCCATACTGTGAACTAAATTGTGTTAGAGTGTGTGAGCGTGTGTATTGGGCGGTGTTGAATCAGGACTTGGATTCGAAGTTTCTCCTTGCTTTGTTTGTTTTGTTACCAAACTGAACGAAAAAAGAACTAATAAATGGTCATAAAATGATAGGACCATGGTCTTTTTTGTGTTCCTTTTTATTTTTTTTTTTCTCCTTCAAACTCCAGTATATCTCTATGGAGATTTAAGGTTGAGCAATTCCGAGGATTTACTTTTCGGGTTATCGTGATATGCAAATATTGTTGAACTGGCTAAGTTCCCAAACCAAAAAAAAAATGTTCAACTCAATAGACATAAAACTAAATCAAACCAATTAGGAGGTACTTAAAATGGAGATTAAGTTCACTTGATAAGTGAATAAAAAACAATGCCAAAGGAATGAGTTATAAGTTATTTTAAGTGATGGAAATCCATCTAAATATTGAATAACATCAGCAATAATGGAATTCAATTACTTTGAAAAAAATTAAAAAAAATCCCTACGGGGCGATTTGACGGATTTTCTGGCAATTTTAAAAAATTTCGAAGAAAAAAAAAAGCTATCTATGACGCCGGTGGTTATCCCCTCTTAATGCTGGTGACAGTTGTGAAGCACTCTGTCATTTGAAAAAAGTAACTCTTTTTAAGGTCAGTCAGGCCATATCTTGGGCACCCACCACCATGTTTACGTTTTCTATGGATTCATATCGGTATTTAATGAAACCTATATCAATGTATTATAGACCGATTCAGATCATACTTAACACGAACGCTTGATGTCATATGAGGAGTCTTTGTACGAAATTTTAGCCAAATCAGGTGGAAATTGAGACATCTAGGGGCTCAATAAATCAAATCCGAGAACGGTTTATATGTGGGATCATACTTTGCACGGATAATGGAAAGCAAAATACAAGTTTTTGTACCATATCGGATGAAAATTAATCCTTTTAGGGGTACAAGAATAAAAACCTGGAAACATGTTATGTAAGAGCTGTAACCAACTACATGAACTACATCAATAAGAAGTATTTGTGCAAAATTTCAAGCGGCTAGCATTACGCGTTCAACCGCTACCATGAATTGGGCCATACCTAGCACTATTGTCGTAACAGAACACTACGGGCAAAATTTCAGCTCAATCAGACAATATTTGCGTCTTCTAGGGGCTGACGAATTCAAACCGGGAGATCGGTTTATATTGGAGCTATATCAGGATATTGATCGATTTGTACCGTACTTGGCATGTTAGTTGAAAGTCATAATATTCCGTGCAACATTTCAACCAAACCGGATAACAATTACCTCTTCCAAGTGCCTAAGAAATCCAATCGGTTTATATGGGCGCTTTTATCAAATATGGAGGGTGTAACGAACCACCACACGGGCTCTACTTCCTCTGGGAGTGGCTACCTCCTTTCCCCGGCCGCGCTCAGTCTTGGGGCAGTTCTTTCCCATCAGAAGTAGACTCGGTTTCGCAAACATAAAAGTAAAATAAGGTAGCTCTTGAAAAGGAAAAGATAGAAGTAGAAAATGAAGTAAGGAAATAGAAAAGGGAGAAATAGGAAGATGATGTTATTACTACAGGATGCAGTTATTGATCTCGTAACTGCTCAGCTTCCCACCCTACCATGCTGAATTCCAAGTTCTTTCAGCCCTTAAATAGCCTCCTCTACTTAAAGACCATCTCCTTTCACAAATGAACGGATAATGCTTAGAAATTCATTACAATTTATATTTAAAATTAATCAAAACAATAGTAAAAAGTGATGCTATAAATCATATTAAGATAAGAGGAAATATTAATTGCAAATTTAATAATAAAAAAAAAACTAGTAATAATTATTTTAAATGTTAAACAAAAAAAAAAAATTAAAACAATTTATAAATGAGCAGAAGAAATCTTTTTGATTTCAATGATTTTTTTAAAGTGTACTAGTTGTTGGTATTTGAGCATATGCAAACTAAATCGCGAATGTAAAAATAAAATAAGGACTCACCCGTTAATTCAACGTTGTCATCAGGCCTGTTGACTGGGAGTTATTCATTGTTTTGGCAGCTGAAATTCTTTCTTTTTAAAATTTAGTTTGCTGAGCTCACGGTTTGTATAAAATGTAGTTAAATTATTTCGATAGCTAATTCACTAAGTAGAATATTTATATTAGGGTTTCTTCCATTTAAAAGACAGCATTTGGTTGCAAAATATTGTTAAATTGATGGAGAACATCCTTATGTGATATTGGCTTCAATGAATGCCTTCCTTAAATAGTCGCCATTTGATGGGGAATTCCCGCTTTAGCGACAATTTCAAATAGATTTACTATTTTTGTTGCATCCGGTTATACAAATTTTCTAAAGTCCAGTTAAAATTATATCGTCAAATCCTTGTGTAGTTTCATAGAAATTCTTCTAGATTTCCTTTTATAATTTTCAGTGGTAGGTAAAATATTGCCTCACAAAAATCCTTTAGAATCTTCTTGAACGATGTGGAACACGGCGATTTTCCACAAAAACTGAAAGCCAAAACTTCTTTTTTAACGCGCTATTTGATAAAATTGTAAAAATTCTTAGAATTTTCTCCGTTTTAAATGAAAAATTGAAATAAAATTTTAAACAAAAATTAATTATTTTCTGTCCTTTCCGAACAACGTCTTGACAGTTCAAAGTTTCAAATAAAATCCATCGAAAATTAGTTGTTTGAGTATAAAAGAATTTAGAAATCTCTAGTTTACATTCCAAAGCCTCTGTGAGTCTAACAAAAAAAACTTTTCATGCAGTATAAATTTCCTCATCCAAATTGTTAAAATTTATCAGTCACAAGGGCACCGTAGCGCGTTGGTTATCACCTCCTAATGCTGGCGACATTTGTGAGGTACTTTGTCATGTAAAAACTTCTCCCCAAAGAGGTATCACTCTGCGATACGCGGTTCGGACTCGGCTATAAAAAGGAAGTCCCTTGTCATTGAGCTTAAAATTGAATCGGACAACACTTATTGCTTTGTGAGTAGTTTGCCCCTGTTCCTTAATGAAATGTTCATGTGAAAATTTGCATTTTGCATTATCAAATCTTGTTTGAACCGTTGAGTGGAGTGGACGTATTGTTATTTCACTCGGCAAGAATTTTCTTGTAACTCGTAATAGGTCATTATTTTTGGTAGAAAATTTGAAAAGTCACTCAAGGATAGCTGTGATAGAGGTATCCATTAGGCAGTTGATGATTTTCGTCTGTTTCCAGTGAGCGGGAGATCTAGACCCCGGGAGTAGGTTTAGAATGGACTCCAAAGAACCATCAGCTGAGGTGGCGGTATCAGGCGGTAGCATGTTGTCTGCTACTGAAACCTCGACTGGTGGAGCGGCTGCTCCAGGTTTCCTAGGTCTCATTCAGTTTGTAAAGATACAGGCTGGTATCGAGGCCTATACGGACTAATTGCCTTCGGCGATCAACGCTCAATTGAAATGTATCGATGTGCGCTGAAAAAAGTTGCAGCTCTAGATTTAGTCAAG